>NC_087204.1:98144407-98159407 GCF_015104395.2 Macrobrachium nipponense
TGATTGATTCAATTACGATTAAACTCAGTGATAAAGCAGCTAATATGTTCGGTTTCAATGAAAAAGTCAGGTATTTAATATACAGTTTGGGTGCGTTGAGACCTCATGGCGGTAGAAATATATTCCATCAAGAAGTTGAATACGTTTACATTTATTCGGGTATCGTTCAACCTACCATCTTGGGTGATAAAATGGTTAATCTCTTAGACTGTTTCACGTTAGGATGTGCATGTAGTAAAGGTCCGCATAATGCCATTTATAAACCTTTAAATATCATTGACGTATTGGATTACATTACCATCGATGTCTCGGATCAGAACGGTGAACAAATAATGTTTACTGAAAATGGGGTTGTATCATGCAGTCTGCATATAAGAACTAGATAAAATGCTATCACACTTTTCTATAAATACCATACATGACATATACCCGTTGTAGTATTTAACCGACATGGCTGGTGAACACACCATATATTTGAGCAGTCTCGGCTGTTTAGACACGTATACCAAAAATACACCTTCGAAATTTGCCAATAGATTACCTACACCTATATTATTACCTAATGGGGTTGAATATGAAGTAGGTTTAGCTTCGATCATGCTCCCGGGGAGTTATTACGCTATATTATCCAAAGATGATTTATTCACTCTCGAATTTATTACAGAGCGTCATAAACGTGATAGGCATACATATTTGTATAGACTGAGCATAGCAATGTTAGCGGGGGATATGAAGAGACTCATGAGAGCTCTTAATAAGGACGTGTATGATTATTTGAAATTTATTACGGAGAAAATGTAGTTTAATAAGATATTGTCCTAGGGTTCTTTTTTTTAAATAATTTTTAAAGAAAAAATCAGGATAGCTAAATTCCCTTTTGATTATAATATTATCCTTGCTTATAATTATTATAGTCTGACTGTTATTAATGATTTTAGAAACTCGCCTTACATTACTCGGTCTTCAGTTATGTATTCTGCCGTGACTTTCTGCTAGTAAAAGACCTTTCGTCACTGCATACGACTCGAGACCAAATAAATTCCATATCCTCCCCCACAAACTGTTGGACGAAGGCAAGCCTATCAGCACGATGCCGAGAAATTCCATCTTGGCAAGAATTCTATGAGGTATTCTTGCCTCATGCAGACGTCTTTGCACCGTCATAGCCTAAACATTTAATATGCCAGAACGTTCACAAATAGCAATAGTATTGGTAAAAGGATCTTCTTATGCTGCTCGTCGAATGTCGTCGTTATCCTAACGGGTGGTCATTCGTGGTGGAGGTCTTCGAACTGAAATGCGTAATTAACATGCAGATACTTAGACAATCAAGATTAATTATATGCCAGTTTACTTATGGGAACGCAATTTGGTATTCTGGGAAGTAAAGAGAAAGAATCACTATTAGAGTTCAAAAGGACAAGGCAACTGTAATTCAGGTTTCATAATTTCACGGGTTTATAAGGTTTATAGTTTAAAAATTGATAAATAAATGAAATAAATAAATGCTATCCAAAGTCGGTCAATTTCCCAGTCTAAGCTTGCCTCCTTTTCCATTTATTTACTGTTTGTAGGGGAGACGTCAAGACGCTGTGCAACAGCACCTATTGAAAGCCCACTTTCTCGTAGAGCGACCATCTACGCCGGAGAACATATGTTGCTGTTCATTTGGAGACTATAACGAATACTAATAGGACAGAAGCCCATATTAAAATTTATACAACACCTCAGTCTAGCCATGATTGGGCGACAAACTTGTTAGCGTGTAATAGAGGTGCTGTAGCAGTGATATCGTTATCACCCAGCAAAGTGATATATTAAATCACACGATTACTGGGACTGATTGATTGATTGGCTGTTACTGGCATTGCAACATCTCAGGTCATTACTGTCATTGTTAATTGTCTGTTTTGTAACTGTTTACTAAAGGTGGTGCTGTTCCTCTCTTAACGTGAATTCCACTAATCAGCTTTCGTTTCGAGCTGTTTTAGTGTATAAGAGGTTGGAGGAGGCAAACTTGTAATAAGTATTAATCCTCATGGATGAATAAACATTATCCTAATGCAGGGGTCCGTTATTTAGCATTACATTTCCCCAAACGATATATCATTATTTCCCTTTTACGGAAAGCAACGCGTAAATTGTAAAAAATTTAATAGTTTTCCTTCAGATACCACCGAGGAAACATTTAACAAGTGGCTTGTAACCGTAAACGTGTGGGCCTGGGTTTCCTTACATGGTATATGTGATATCACCAAGACTGAAGGGTTTCACCACTGAAAAAATACGTTAAAGTTCTTCAGGATTTCTTCATCCCTTCACTTCACCAGCGGAATTATCCCTGGAAGAAGAAGAAGGCATCGTCACAGGATCCCGTGTTTACATTCGCTCTGTACTTTAGCCTTTATTTTTTGGTGATGTAATGTACTCAAGCACTGATAACAATGCATGGAGCATCGTGAGTGATGTGAGTACACAGACTTATGTGGAAAACGTTATAAGTACAGGAATAGTGCCAAATAGAGGGGGTACTTTGGAAACGTTTTGTTTTATACCCCAAGGCGTTTGCCTTGGGGAAGGTCCGTTTTTTATGATAAAGTTTACCCGTTCTCTTTGTTGTTTTATGAGATACAGTGCTAAAACAACATGGATTCGTTTCCAAGCGTTTTTAAGGAGAAAGGACTCCATTGGTTTACAATTCCTGGGAGGTTATATGTCCATCGAAAATGTATGTATTGTGTTATTCAGAGAATTGAAACTTGATATTGCTGACATCTTGGGTGTACAGAATGTGAGCAGGAATAAAGTAGTAGTTAAGTTCAGCTCAGAGAACAAATTCTTGGAAATAGTAAGACAATTTGAGGATAAGCAGATCAAGATAAGTGAGGTAGATAGTGTGAAAGTTGTGAAATATAAGTACCTCGTATACATATGTATCGATAAGGAATGCACCCTTTGAATTGTCTGATGAATTGATAATAAACATTATGAGCAGGTATGGAAAAGTGGATTCAATAAGAAGCAACAGATTCAGTATGGGACCCCTGAAAGGCCTGCTGAATGGGATACGGACAATAAAGATGAGAATTAGAGACAAAATCCCTTCATCGATAAGTGTGTCTGGTTTTAACTTAAGTATATTATATAATGGGCAGAAAAGAACCTGTTACAGATGCGGACAAGAAGGCCATCTAGTGAAAGATTGTAACATCGATATCTTAAGGAAGGAACTAGTATGTGGAATGAAAAAGACTTTCCTGACATAAGCAGGCAAAGAAATGATAATAAATCAGAGAAGGATAATGGTGATACAGAGAACAAACAAGAGAAGGAAATAACATTGAGGGACAAGAGGGTAAATGATAGCCAAAGAGGAGGTTGATATTAGTGAAGATGAAACCGATGTATACACAAATAGTGCAGCTGACAAAGGTCCAAGAGGAAATACTCAGGAAAACCAAGAAGGAAAAAAAATAAATAAGGGAAAGAAGGATTAGAGGAGGGGAATGAAGAGTATCGAATGGAGTGACAGTGGCGACGAGATATGTGCTCCTTTGCAGTTATCTCCTGATGAATTGTGCAAGTAGAAACACAAGGAAGAAGATGTGCACAATGAAGAAATTATAAACGGAAGAAAGGTGGAATACGAAGACAACATGCAAATCGTAACCGAAAAAATAGTCAACAGTGAAGAAGACGAGCGAATGTCAACGGAAGAAGTTTGCAAAAGAAGGAAAGGGTGAAGAAGTGGTGATGGTATGTTGAGGTCTATGAGGAATATTCCTGAGGAAACCTTAATAGGGAGTAGAAAGAGAGGCAACAATACAACTAAAGAAAGGGTAATAAGAATAGGAACGGAGATAAAAGTCAAATACCAGTACGACAAAAATGGCAAGCAACTGTTAACGACAGTTTCAGGTGTAAAAATTACCATTAAAAAGGACAATGGACGAAAAACTTAAAAGTATTGAATATAGCGAGGAGAATGTTCCGTTTCTCTGAGTTGTCAAACCCCTTAAATGAAAGCCAGCCGGATATGTTTATTGATAATTGTATTAGACCATGGTCTATTTAGTGATCAGAACTCTGGTAACACAAACATGAGGATGATGATAATAGTAATGGTAAAAATAAATGTTCTAAACTGGCTAAAATAAGGTAAATAATTGGTATGTATTTATTTTAATATTTCCTTAAAAATGGCTTTAGTCACTGCTTCATTAAATATTTGTGGTTTAAATGAGCTTAATAAGCAGTGAAAGTAAAGATGTTAGTTGATCAATATTGATGAGTATTATTTCTTCAAGAACATAATATTAGAGATGTGAAAAGAAAAAGGATAACTATTTGAGAGGACTACTTTGAGGTTGTAATGAATATGCCTACTTAGCTTTAAGGTGGCACGTGTTTTCTGTTTAATAAAAAGTCAAATATTTCAGTAATTAACAGTGAAAAGGATGACACTGGAAATATATATTCACAAGGATACGGTATAATGTATATAACCCTCTCCTTATTGAATGTATACGCACCATCAGCTCAAGTAAAAGAGAGAGAGGGAGAACTTGTTCTCTGTCGATATTTTGTATTATTTAAGGAACAACATATCAAATTTTGATTTTTGCTGGTGACTTCAATTGCGTACTTTCGGTAGAGATGTTAGTACAGGTAATGAGAGGTATGTATCGAAAGGTCCTTAAATCTTTAGTACAGCATTTGGGATTGAAAGACGCTTGTTTTCAATGAACAATATTCCGAATATACGTACATTCTAGGTAATTTATGCTTCAAGAATTGACCGAGTGTATGTGACTGATTTGTATAGTAATATTAAGAATTGTAAAAATATTCCATTATCTTTAACAGACCATAATATGATATTAACTGAATTTCTGCTTAATAATCGTTGTAAAATAGGTAGAGGATATGGAAGTTAAATGTTTCATTATTGGAGAGGGACGACTTCATGGAGAAATTTGAAAGAGTTATGGCACTTTTTAAAAAGGAAAAAATTAAATACTCCAACATTATGGAATGGTTGGGATACATTTTTGTGAAACCAAAATTAAAAGAGTTTTTCAATAAGACTGTCTAAACAAGCTATACAGAGAAATATGGCACTCTAAAAAAAATTTTTGCAAAATTATCTTGAATACTTATCAAGTAAAGCCTCTGTAGGTTTACAATAAATTTGAAGAGATGAAGGCTATAAAAGATAGAATGAAATCAATAAAAGATGAAATTATGTGAAGGTATAAAGGTTATTAAGGTTAAGGACAGAGAGAATAACAAAAGAGAGAGATTGATCTGCAATTTATTAGGGTGAAATAAGAGAAACTCAGAGGGAAGCGAAATAGTATTAGGCAAGCTGAGGTTAGAAAGCGGTGTGACGCTCGACAACACAGGAGGCGTAGTCTGTCATGTAAAGGGATCACTATGAAAAACTGTTCACAAAGATAAATACTGATGAACAGCTTACAAGATAGTTTCCTTAATTGTATAGGGATGCACAATAACTGATGAGGACAATGGAAATGTTATGTAGAAAGGTATCTGTCGATGAGGTATTAAATACGTTAAAGATGATGATAAAGGCGGAACTCCCGGTGAAGATGGTCTTCCTCTGGAATTCTATTTAAAGACATGGAATGTAATTAAGTCAGAGTTCTCTGAAATGATTAAGTTTTGCGATAGATTTAGACCTTGAATTAGGAAAAGCCAAAAAAGGGTATCTTGAAATTAGTACCTAAAAGTTGGTGATTTATTGTGTTTAAAAAACTGGAGACCTATTTCTTTACTGAATACGGATTACAAATGCATTGCCAAAATTTTGGCTAATAGATTAAAAAATGTCCTTCATAAAGTTTATATCACGAGAACAATTTTGCTCGGTTAAGGGAAGATCAATAGTGACATGTAATACTCTAATTAGGGATGTAACTTATTATGCAAATGAAAATAATTTGGATTGTGCTCAATATTAACCTGGATTGGAGTAAGGCGTTCGATAAAGTTAATTTGAGTTTCATGTTTAAAACACTCTTCACGGATGGGTTTTAGTGATTTGTTTATCATGAAAATGAGAATGTTATATACTGGATGCTTAAGTGCAGTTTTGTGTAAATGGGATTGTTAGCGGATTTTTTCCTGTTGAGAGATCCATAAGGCAAGGATGTCCCGATGTCAATGATGGCATATATATTGTTTCACAAGAATCTTTATCAGAACAATTAAACAAAGCAATGAAAATTGTGCCAGTGAACCTCCCTAATGGGTTCCAGTGTTCTGTTGTAGGTTTGCTGATGACAGCTCAGTTTTTGTTAGTAAAGAAAGAAGTATTAAAATAGTTTTTAGTATTTATAAAGCAATTTGAGCTAGCTACTGGTGCATGAACTAAATAGAGATAAGACTTGCGTCATGGGTTTTGGTAATTGAAGAACAAAAAATGTATGGCCACTTGATTGGATACAAACAGAAAAATAAGTGTATGGTATTAGGCATATTGATAACCAATGCTTATAGGAAATGGTAGATGATGAACTGGATGCGTTTTAAGTCAACTAAAGTTAAGGTAAAAATAAATATGCTTTCGACTCGATACCTTGTCTTTATATCAAAGTCTATTATTGTAAATGCCCTTATTTAAGTAAAGAAGTCTGGTACATGTGTCATGTATTTCCATTAGGGAAAGAGAAAGCAAAAATTATAGAACAATTCTGTTTTCCGGTATTTGTTGGTGTGGAACTTACCAACCAATTAAAAGGGATTCCTTGTATCTGCCAAAAACAGAAGGTGGTATTGGGGTTATTAATGTGTTTTATAAAGCAGCAGCTTATGTTTTTAACAAGTGACATTCTTGAATATTATGTTATCTGATAGTTATGGACGAGAATTAGCCTTATATTACACATGTATTAGAATAAATTTGTTATGGGTTGTAGAAGATTGCCTTAATATGGTCTTATGTGCTACTCCTTTTTATAATATCATTATTGGTAATGTAAGGAAATTATTAAGAATGCCTAATTTTCCATACGTCAAAAGTAAGAATATTTATCAGTATTTGATGCCAACCCATAAGCCCATTGTAATTGATAGATACCCGTTGCATAATTGGGGTAATATATGGAGTAACCTTGGATGTAAATTCGTTGACCCTTATCAAAGAAGTACTATGTATAGATTTTTGTATGAATCTTTGGCTACTAAGGAAAGACTGAAGATAGTTGAATATTGCTGATAATAATTTTTGCAATAAATGTATGGAAAATGAAAATCAATCTGCATATTGTCTATTTTTTGTAAATATGGTTAAAAATATTTGGAAGTGGTTCCAGAATTTCATTGAAGAAGTATGTGATATAAAAGTTCAGTATCCAATAAAAGTATTGATGTTGGATTTCGATTATAAAGAAAAGAAGACGAACAATACATTAAGTATACTTATTATTGAGTTAATAATAAAATTTGTTTTTTTGTGGTACAGCAGAGAAGAGGTGTTACAAAGTCAATAATTTCAATATTAAATGTAAAATAAAAGTACACAAAAATGGGTATTATCAAATGCATATGAACTTGGAAAACATTTCACCAAGTAAGTATTGTGAATAATATTTGAATCATATAATTGATGTACTTAATAATGTAATATTATTGATATAATTATGAAAATTTTGTAAATAATTAATTGATAATTGTAATAAGATTTTAATAAAAAAAAAAAAAAAAAAAAAAAACAAAAAAAAAAAAAAAAAAAAAAAAAGTTTACTAAAGGTGGTGCTGTTCCTCTCTTAACGTGAATTCCACTAATCAGCTTTCGAGCTGTTTTAGTGTATAAGAGGTTGGAGGAGGCAAACTTGTAATAAGTAGTTATCCTCATGGATGAATAAACATTATCCTAATGCAGGGGTCGTTATTTAGCATTACATTTCCCCAAACGATATATCATTATTTTCCCTTTTACGGAAAGCAACACGTAAATTGTTAAAGAAAAAATTTAGACTATTTTCCTTCAGATACCACCGAGGAAACATTTACGAAGTGCTTGTACCGTAAACGTGTGGGCCCCCTGGATTTCCTTACCATGGTATATGTGATATCACCAAGACTGAAGGGTTTCACCAGTGAAAAATACTTTGTTAAAGTTCTTCAGGATTTCTTCATCCCTTCACTTCACCAGCGGAATTATCCCTTTTCCACCTAGTCCTGTCATTTTCATTCATGACGGCTGCCCCCATCCATACGGCCAGAATAGTCCAGGAATGGTTTCAAGGTCCGAGAGGATTTGAATTGGTTGCCTGGCCAAATAAGGTGCAGAAACCAACATAGATCCCGAGAAAGATAAAGTCGATTTATTAAAGATTGAACAATTCACAGGTGCCCCGAGAGAAGCAAAGTGTAGTGGAAAAATCTCTGGAATTTCTAATCAGTTTTCTCACCATATGCATAATTTTTAATTTTTTTTTTCCATTATGTTATGCTCCATCCATTTCGTATGAAGTAGCTACTGTCGCATATCTTATGTAATATAAGCTGGTTTTAGGGGTAATTACGTTTTGCTTTATGTCCTTATTACAATTAGAATCATGATTACCTGACCTGTTATCGAATTACAATTACAACTTCAATAATACTGAAATACAAAACTTAAATATTGGAAAAAAAATTTCACCAAACCTTTTGCACAAAAAAAAGGAAGGAAATGGAAATGAAATTTTTTTTTATAATTGGTAGCTGGCTTGTTAAGATTCTCCCTTAATAATATAATAAATAAATTGGGTAGGCAGCTAAACATCTCTCTGTTGCATTTGGTTAAGATGAGTTTCTCGAAAGTAAGAGGGCTGCTCTAGGATAATTTCAAATAAAGTACTTTATTATTTGAACTTTTTTCAGTTATAATTACAATTACCATTAAGTATAAACAAAAAAAAAAAACAACCGCAATTACAGTTAACTTCAAAACGTATAATTAAAACATTCAGATAAAAGGTAATGTTTATTTGTAATTGGGTAAAGCTCTCATTACTGTGGGTTTCACAGACAGTGCAGTCACCGTTTTTGGTCAATAACAACTGTAATGAAGACTTGTATCAAGTTACAAGATTTTGCTATAATTTTTCGGTATAATCAGGCTTTAACTCAAATGAATGTCCGGTAAAAATGCTCAATTTTTTATTTGTAACACATAAAGACTACTGTAACCAGTTACCTATTCAAACCAACCTGTAGGCAATTGGCCGGCTCTCTTTGCTAAAATAAAAGTTGAAAAGTTGCGTGACAAACGGATTTCTGCTACCGATGCCGGACAGTTCTGTTTCCTAGGCGGCCATCTCTTCTTCACCTTCGTAATGCAAGCGATATGGCTGATGCCCTGTCCAAATGAAGATTGCGAAGGAGGTTAACAAACACAAGTATAACAGTAGCTTTACCATCAATCACAGTATCTATCGTTCTACTACTCCACCATACATGCAGATATCTCTCACTCCTTAATTTATAATCATTTACTCCTTACCCAAGTCAATAGTAACTAAAGAAAGAAAAAACAATTGACCTTAAGATAAAAATAGTAATAGCTACTACTACTGCTGCTAAGAACTAATAGTTAAAAACTAAAAAAATGCCATATTACTGGTTATTATTATTAATAATAATTAATAATGTTCCATTGTTTTCAACGTAGACCAAAAGTAATATATCCATGCCTAAGGTAAGGTAGTACTGTACGGAATTTGCACATTTTTCCGTACCTTAACTATACCTTACCATACTTTGGTAAAACTGTTCGTTGCGGTAATTCCGTACCGTACACATAAGCTAAATATCAACCGTGCCGTACGCCGTACCGTAATGCCAGCCTTGCTGGCAGGTAACAACCGAGTGAATCGTTAGTATAAACAATATTGTAAATTATTATTATTAGATTAGATAGATAGATAGATAAAAAAAAAAAAATCGTACAAAATATACTTAAACTGAAGTAACATTCAGAGAGAGAGAGAGAGAAGGGAGGGGGAGGAGATGTGAGAGGGAAGGAGAGGAAGGGGGTGGGGGGAAGTGGGGGGTGGAGGGAGAGGGTAGGCGAAGTTTTTTTTTATACTGTTGTGTTCATATCCATTTCTGGCTAATCGAGCCTTTTTGCCTCTTCGTACAGGACAAGTGTCTATTCTTTATAATTTTGTGATTCATGATACTCCTTATAAATTACGGTACTGGTGTAGTACCCAATATAGCAAAATGTCGTAATTATACAAATCTTAGTTACGGAGAAAATAGGTTAGAGAATTCGCGAACACTTTTACCGAGCTCATTTTACGAAGCATGCTCAACGAGTATTCAGTCTCAATGTAATTATTAACAGGTAACAAAATAATTATGTGAGCATATAATTTAACAGTAGTATCTTTATTTTCATACCATGGTGATTATGATCCCTATTGGCTAATCCTACAATCAAGGAACGACATAATGATATATGAATCATGGTATTGTTTTACTCGACTCGAAACAAGAGTCTGAATCCCACGGAGGTGAGGTCGTCAGCAGGATTTTTTAATGGGTCAGACTTCATAACCACTCACCATGAATCGAAGGGAAACAAATCTGGCCCTGCGAGGACGAATTGTCAACACTTTACGCGACAATGGTTTTTCTCGATACGAGCCATTGCACGTGATGTTGGTGTGTCCCCCACCACGGTACAGTTGTGGATAAGAAGGTGGGAGGAGGAGTGGGAACTTGAATTACTTGCGTAAGTTGTTAATGCTGAATGATTGGTGTGGATATGTTACATTGTTCAAGGTTTATTTAATCTTGCTTATTTAATATGAAAGTTTCTTTCTTAAATGTATTTCGTCTCGTTATTATAATTTCGGTTATGACTACAGATATCCACAGCCATTCCAACACCACATAATATTTCAGGTGCACTCCATAATTCCACACCGGTGGGTGGTTGGCCCCTTGCCGACCTCGACCATGAACAAAGTTTAGATAGTCGATTGAGTTGTCTCGGTAAAATTAAGCCTATAAGAGCATTTTATTTGTGCCCACCCGTCACAGTCATTGTGTGGCTTTGATAGCTATAGTTTATTTATTAAATGTCATTTCAGTGATGAAAATCGGGAATGATTTACAGTTTTAATAACCACCAACCAAATTGAGAATATTATGGGATATATGTAATCTCGTTCTATTTGATATGCTTTTGAAACCAAAAATATACAGCCATGTTTACTAAATTATGATCAATCCATAGACGTACAAAATTCTAAGAATCTAGAATTGATTGTGATGTTATATAAATTATAAGTTAACAATTTAAGATAATATGTCTTAGCTAGGCCAAGGGTCCACAGAAAACACCCCAGCTGAGGATGACGCCATTATCAGGGGCGGCTCGAGAGCAACCATTAATCAACGCCGATGCCATTCATGAAGACCTTGGATTAGAAGTGTCATCGATGACAGTACAACGCAGACTCCATGCTGCTGGGATTCATCACAGAACTCCAGCGACGAAGAGCTCTTGACGGAGCGACATAAGGCGGGAAGGCTTGATTTTGCCCAACGTCATGCTGATAAGGGTTTGGACTTTTGGGGCAGGGTCATCTTTACCAACGAGAAGTGCTTCTCGTCCACATCGCATGGGAAGCTGCATTGTTGGCGAACAAATAGAACTCGGTATGATAAGGAAAATCCTTACTTGCATCAATTTTCAATTGCATTCTTCTTTATATTAATTATTAATCTTCAGATTTTGTTCCACGGAAGTGGACTGTCAAAATATACAAAGGGAGTTAACATAAATAAGAGTGCTATTTCTGAGATAAATATTAGGTAAGGGACAGTGGCATCATTTGCTCTTTTTCCTCAAATATATATATTAATAAATGATTACACAATAGAATTCTTTCAGTGTTGTTCATCACTGAGAATTTAAATTCTCCAAAGGTATACATATATATATGATTTATATTATACACCCCCACCCCCTTTTTTTTCTCTCATTCAGATATGAACCCCGTAACAAATCGTTGAGGTGGTTCGATCTGGCCATGTCGCCTGCAATGTATGGTGCTGGGTGTGTCTGCATGGTATGGGTGATGTGTTCCGTATCGAGGACGATTTACAGCAGCTAAGTATGTTGCTGCTGCAAACCTCCTTCTTGCCTTCGTTACGAGAGAAAGGAATTTCCCTTCCCACCAGAGCCCATCCTGTTCACACTGCTCACGTTGTTCAAGAGGTGGTTTGCCAGACAGGATAACCTGCTTCTTCTTGAATGGCCGAGCAAAGGAAGCAGATATGAATGTGATTGAACTCATGTGGGCCCAGATGGTGAACACATGGGAATTGGAACATGAGAGAACAACACAGCAACTCATGGCTCACATCAACTCTCAGTGGAAAATTTGTAGACGGAGACCGCAGCAAATTTTCAGCCTTGTTCATTCGATCCCCGTCAGACTGGGGAAGTGACGAGAGAGAGGGTGGTATGGTCAAGGTATTCGATTGTATAATATAAATGTTATATTTTTTGTAATAGGACCTAAAATGTTCTAATTTTGTTCTCACTAGTTATTTGATTATATGTTTTAATAAACATAATTCACAACAAGTTTTATTATAACCATGATATTCTTGATATAATATTCGAAGTATCTTAAAAAAAAATGGCAAAATGCCTCCATACAGTATTGAGAGTATTGCAGTAATCTTCCTAATCACCGTTTCTTGTTAACAGCATTGAATTATAGAACTGAATGACTCGCTGAGCACTGTTATCATACAGTGAGGTCGGTAACAGTATTGGCAAATTGCCTTACCTGTATACTTTGTTCTCTGTGGTGTGGCCGATACAGATATGATACTTCGCCACATTTTTTCGCTTATTAGCTTCTTGAAGTCTTAAAATAGTTTTCCATTATTTGAAATGTAATGCTTTATATCCTACTGATATTTTCAATGTATCTTTGGTGTGAAACCTGAGTTATATGAACAAGAGTAAAAATGTGGCATATTTTTTTTTGGCCGTCTTTGACGTTTTCTGAGTATAGGGGTCATAATGCTCTGTGGGACATTTTAAAAGGTAACTGTCAATTCAGTAGATGATACTCTCTTTATGTCAGCCACTATAAGGAAAGCCCAAATGACTTCACCTATCACCTGAGGTCAACAAAATATATAGTCTATAATATATCAGTGCATACATAATTTTAGAAAAAACAACAGTTAACCCTTAAAAGGTCAACCACGTCATATGACGTGTTGCAGAAGTCGTCCCACACATGTTGTTTACGTCATGTGACGTTCTTAAGTTTTTAATTTTGTGCGCCTTCATAGCTTATTGTATCGATATTGGTTCTGTACTACTTAGTGCCATATAAGGTCTTGCTGGCCGTTTGCACTGCTCGTCTTCCATTTGTATGAACTGCGCGGGGTAGGTGAGGTAAGGGTGGCCTAGGAGGGGGTTTGTCAGAAACGTCAAACCAGCTAAATCTGTGGCAAAGGATTGGTGGCGATAATTTTTTTGCCGCACACCTTCGATTTTGATGGTAGTATATCAGGAATAAAGTTTTTTTTATTCTATTTTTAATAATTCTATAATGGAACTGAATGTAGAGAGATCCAATCGTTAATTTCATGTTATGAAATGGGGTAATATATCAAGCGAACACTCAAGGGAACAAGAGTTTATGACATTACAGTATCAGAGATGAGAAATTTCTTTGCTTTGGTTATGCTTATGGGTATTGTCAGGAAGGGTAATCTTCGATATTATTGGGTCACTGATCCTCTCCTGAATACACTAATGACATATCAGAACTGCATACTGAGCACAGGGGTTTTTCTTATCACTAAGTTAGCTAGTATAGCTGAGAGAGAGATGTATTTAAGGTAGCTAGTATAGAGAGAGAGAGAGAGAGAGAGAGAGAAAACGCACTGCAACCAATGCTGTAAACTTGGCTTACGTGATAAGGTTAAACTATCCTGTTATGATGTTCGTGATTTTCGGCTATACCAATATAACTTTAAAATGTTGATCAATTTTAAGTATTGTGTAATGAATATGACCGATATATAATAATAGACACGGTTGTAAGATAACGTCTTGGCCGAAAGTTAAATGGAACCTTTAATAAACAAACTTATATTACAAGTGAGACAACAATCTTCATTACAACGATATAAACTGCTCAGATTTTTTTTTACTCCGCGTGTGTGTGTGTGTGTGTGTGTCTTTCTCCAACCATTCCTAATAACTCCGCCCACCAAACGAACTCCAGAACTTATTGGTGGAACTCTTGTTAGCAGAGAAGGGGTTCTCCCCCCCATCTCCCTCAGTAAACACTGTTACCATGTAATTTTTCGAAGTCTCGCAAGACGGTGTACCAGGGAAACCTGTGTCCAACTGTACAAGGAATGTCTCTGCATCTTAAACAACTAAGGTAAATGCATATTTTTCTTTGATTTTTATATTACCCTATTTACATTCTATTAAGGATATATTCTATATATGTATCATACACCTTGAATTACATAACTTTTTTTACTTATTTCAGGATGAGCTGTGAGAATCATTCACTCCCGTGAACGTCGGTGATAAAATGCTAAGACGTCTTAGTCATTTCGGAATATTCGCCTTATCATAAGGATACACGTGGACGTTATATTGGGATGCGTGCTGAGGTGGTCTGACAGCGATTAGTGTATTGAATTTGTAAACTGTCTTTATGTGGTCAACAAATCCTTATAAATAATTATATATGTGATTTTTTACTATGTCCACAATAAAAAACATTTGAAAGCAAAAAACAGGAATGGAGAAAAGAAGAGTGCGTGTTTCTATGGAATCAGGAACTGTAATCAAATAAATATAGAACGCATCGGTTTTACATACCTTCACCGGTTGCTTGATTCCTTCAGTAGTGGGTGGTGGCGAAGTTGGTCTGGGGTTGCACTGTTGTGGGCTGCCAGTGGGAGTTGTTGCATCTCCTGCTA
>NC_087204.1:98164407-98169369 GCF_015104395.2 Macrobrachium nipponense
CAAGAAAGGGTACGTCTGCATCATGATCAAGGACCATCAACGCAGGCAAAGTTTGCTGAGGATGTGAGAGCAATAGTAAATACCTTTCAGAAACTTGAAAATCCTTTCAATGAAGAAAGCCAAGACCTCATAGCAACTTGATACCAAAGAAGTCATGCCCAAGAGAAGTAGTTTTGTCTATCCAGTCTATCAATACTATAGGAAAGGCACAATATGAAACCTTTGTTGAGGACAGACTTGTAAAAGGCTCAGCACTTCTCACTGATATTATACCAAGAATAATGTGCCTTTATTCCAGAGAAAACGAGTCAGGGCAAGTTTCAAGAAACAGGTTTCAATATCTGCCCTTAAAAGCAATGTTGAGCTATTTTCACGGATGTACATTGCTTGTCAAACCAGAGAAGGGAACATGGATGAATTTTTCAGACATGAAACCAGGCTGTCCCACCGTGCTCTGTCTGATATGGGAGGATTAAGGGCATGTACCAAGTCTTGATCTCATCGGATGCCTGCATCAGCAACCTCTGCCATACATGAAATTCCTTCTTCAACTGCCAAAATCTTAGACGGTTCAGTTGTGGTAAACATGCTGGCACCAAAAGGCTGTGCAACCTTTGTAGAGTACGCAGACCAAGTTTTCCTGCCATACATACGGAAGAACCTTGAGGTAGCAAGTCGACTGGACATTGTTTGGGACAGATATTCCAAGGAAAGTCTCAAGAGTTTTGCAAGACAGAAAAGAGGGTCAGGAAGTCGCATACAAGTCCACCGCGGGAACACCTATTCCAACTAACTGGTAGAGTTTTTTGCGTGTAGAAGATAACAAAACAGATTTGTACCATTTCTTGGCCAAATATATTGCCGATCATCCGTTCCCGGGTAAAACTGTATACAGCACACTGGACACTGAAGTTGTGCCTGATGTTGGAGAAAACACGCCCAACACCCTCTATCCAAGTAATCATGAGGAGGCTGACACCAGGCTACTTCTGCATGCCCAACACTGTGCTCAACAGGGCCATAAGACAGTTCTTATACGAACTGTGGATACAGATGTGGTGGTACTTGCTGTATCTACATTTCACCAGCTGCCACTAGAACAGCTTTGGATTGCCTTTGGAATGAAAAAATCATTTAAAGTGATTCCGGTGCACACAATTGCAAATGATCTTGGGGAACAGAAGTCAAAGCTCTCACATTCTTCCATGCACTTACAGGGTGTGACACCTGCTCATCCTTTGGAAACATAGGAAAAAGAACAGCATGGAATGTATGGTCAGCCTATCCACAGGCAACAGAAGCCTTTGTAAACCTCTCAAAGCCTATTGGAGATATATCAGATGATGATTTCCAACTGGTGCAACGTTATGTTGTCCTACTGTAGATCGCACCAGTGAGTGTCAAAGTCAATGAATTACGAAAGGCTTTGTTTGCCAAAGGTAGACAGCTGGATCGTATTCCCTCCAACAGAAAGCTGCCCTGAGGGAACTGTAGACGAGCAACCTTCCAAGGGGTCAGGTATTTCAACTTCGCATTTCATTATTATTATGGCATTATACATATTATTCATCCTTTTGATTTATTTTAAACTTATGTTATTGGTTAAAGGCATTTACACCTCTCATTAGTCTTATTTTTTGTGTTCTACAATATTAAATGGTAACTTATTACTTATCCTATTTTTTAGGTATGGGGCCAGTCTCTGGTTGCAATGCAACAGATCCCATCACCTGAGCAATGGGGATGGAGGGCAGGTGAATGATGAATGTTACCCTATTGGACTTCTCTTCCAGAGGCAGCAAAATCCTGTCAAGAGCTGATAAAATGTGGTTGCAAGAAATCGTGCAGGCCTCCATGCAAGTGTTCTCTGGCTACACTGCCATGTACTGAACTCTGTTATTGTAGAGGAGCCTGCTGAGCAAATGACTACATCAGGAGAAGTTTGATAACTTTGACATGGGCTTGTCATTGCCTGTTACACCTGTTTTGGACTAGTTTTAATATCATGTTTGCATAATGTTATAGATGCTGTAGATTTACTCCTTTTGACAGTATTCACAGTGTTTGTCATTGGTTAAACAAATTATGTTCCATGCACAAATAGTACATGTAGTTAAAAGATCATTTTTCTCAGGTTTATAGTTTGTGATGAGGACAATGTAACTTTGATGATGTATTAAGAGAAATCTAATTAAGTTTAGTCATATAGATATATTACTATTTCAAACTATATACTTGTATTATTATGATTGTTGTGGTTGAGTAAACAAGATGAATAACTCAAATGTGATAATAACTATTTTTTTGAGAAATGCATTTTACTATAGCTTCAAACACTTTACATATGCCTAAAGATTAAATTTTTTTCTGATGCATCTATTACTGTGTTAAATTGTTGGCTGCACTTTTGACTGTCTATGGAACACTTGTAATGCACCTCAGAAAAAATCCTTTTTGTCATTAATATGTTGGATGCACTCTTTGAGACATTTTCCCCAAGATCAAGCTTGTACATTTATTAAATTATTAAATTAAATGTTATAAAATGTTGACTTGTTGGCAGCCATCTTGAAAGGTGTTCTATTTATTATTTTTGGTGCATTATGGTCATTGTACTTCAAAAAGTATCAAGATAATTAATTATATTCTCTAAAAAACAAACATCGGGGCAAAAATTTTAAAAAGTGGCAAAATATAAGGCGGCCATTTTGAAAAATGTCATTTTTCAGGGTCACAGAGTGCTCAGATCACTTGTCTCCTCAATCCTATTGGAAAAGACCACATAAAAATCTCCTAGAAACCAAATTTTGGTAATCTGTTCAAAAAGTGCACAATTCCTACTAGTTTTTGACCTAATCCACTAGACTATTTAGTCTTATTCAGTACCAAGGTTTTTTCCCACTCCTGTGTAGCATTAAATTAAATCTTCAGGAAGGTTTTATGGTAAAAAAACGCTTTACATTAAATGAGTTACCCCCCTAAGTCAACTTTGAACAAACTGCATACAACAACTCGGCGACAACTTTATAGAACGGGCTAGGCCTAAAGAGAAACAGATACAGCTAGCAACCTCAGATCCGGTTAAGTAATCCAGATTAGGGTTAACTGGGTCATTTGCCTTGTGGCAACTACAAATGAAGCTATCACGTAGGTTGTAGTATACAGCAGAATAACCACTTAAGCTTTATTTCACCAAAGATTGCTTAGGGCCTAAAGACGATACAATTGTTTGCAGTTACGACGTGTATACGTGATTAAACGTTAAAAAAAAAAAAAAGAGCTCATACATATTGTTGTATGGCGTTTTTACGTTGCATGGAACTAGTGGTTATTCAGCAACGGGACCAGCGGCTTTACGTGACTTCCGGACCACATCGAAAGTGAATTTCTATCACCAGAAATACACATCTCTCATAGTTCATATATATTGCAATAGCAATGTACCTCACACGTATAAAGAGACGTCAAAACTCTAATGTACTTACAAAGAATCGTCCCTAACACAAAATGTCTTGTCCAGGGCGAAACTAAATTTGTAACAACTTCTGAATGACAAAATTGTCTACCTTTAAACTGAGAACACATGTCAGCGTGTATAGGTAGTACCATTGATGTAGGTGGTACATCAATAATCCATTCGCTTACGACTCAAGCTTAAACATTGCAACAACTTGCAAGTGTCACTGACCTGGCTATTGCTACGTTGAAACACAATCAGCAACGGCCATAAGTCAGTACTACAGCGATTTTGATGACTATTTACGCGACCTTGCCAAGAACAACTTGCTGGAACTGGAAATCCATAATTCCTTTCGAAACCTTTCCCTCTCTTTCCAGTACAACTACCCGAGCGCATAACAATTGCGAATTGTAATATTATCCACACATTAAAGTAAAAATGTGTTTTAATTTCAAGGCCAATGGGTTTGGTAGAGACCAACTACCTCCACGGAAGACCAGAGTGCCAGAAATGGCGGAGAAACAAGGACGACAAAGTGAGCTCTCCGCGAACTGAACTTGTCAGAGAACAGATATGGTGAAATGACGTCATGATAAGGAGAGGGGAAAAAAATCTGAATTACTGAAAAGTCCATTTTCCTGTTATGAATCTGAAAAATTTTTTGGGTGAAAATCTTTCGATGAAGCTAAAATGTAGTCTGTACTAAGAATAACGGACGAGATAGTTGTATAGCAACGTCCTATAATGATACCATGAATAACGATTTCATTAGATTTTCGATAATTTTTTGTTGGTGTACTTCTGGAAACAATATTCTTCGGCAAACTCTTAAATTTCTTTTGCAGTTATATATATATATATATATATATATATATATATATATATATATATATATATATATATATATATATATATATTATATATATATATATATATATATATATATATATATATATATATATATATATATATATATATATATATATTTATTTTCATTATATGAAAACTGAACATTCTAATATATATACATATATATATATATATATATATATATATATGTATATATATATAATATATATATATATATGTATATATATATATATATATATATATATATATATATATATATATATATATATATATACACTCGAGGTAAAGAGAGCAAATAAATTTATAATTTGTTCAATTCTCAAGTCCGTTTTCTTTACACGAACCATTTCTCTTCGTTATCCAACAATGAAACGGTAAGGCAAAGACGGCTTCGTGCTCGCCTATAGCAGTCAATGACCCAACAGAAATGATGATTTTGATGCCACTACTTTCATGACTATTGCATGGCATCGCCAAACCACTCTCGGTGGGTGCAAACAGCCTCCGGTTAATAATATATATCAGTAAATGTCGTCTCCGACCGAAGTTTTGTTCTGCGTCACCGTGATTCATTACGTTCTGTTTACAGTTCCAGAAGCAAAGGTATGACCACAAACACTAATTTATACTTC
>NC_087204.1:98169869-98177369 GCF_015104395.2 Macrobrachium nipponense
ATCAATATTCAGTCTGGGTACAACTGTGTCATTACAGCATTAGAAGCGTACGTTGTACTCCGGGATAACCTTCCCACGCGTATTAACAACCTCCCTCGTGTCTTAATGAGGAGGATGGGGAGGGGACAATTTAATATCAAACACTCACCAGATATGCCGTTGACCCATGACTCTCAAAACATTAGAAAAGGGGAATAAACCTCAAACATATATCTGTATAAATGATGTGAATTAGTCATGGGGAAAACGGAAACAGCGGACCAACATTGGACGGTACATCTGGCGAGGAAAGGTGGTAACCCCCAAAGCCCTCATTTGGTCACGTTGTTATTTATCACTGACGACCACATCGCGTTGATTAAGGATATGATGGCGTTCGTGAAGAAGTTCCGACACGGATTCAAGCAGGGGTGGGGGATTGAGCATGCAGGTGGTATGTGTTACAATTGTTTGACTTTGTTTAATAGTCCGAGGCACACAATCAGGCCTGTACTGCTCGAACCACTGTCGAATACCCAGAACCCGGCCAATTTAAACAGTTTACTAAAGTTAAAGCTCTGCAGCCAATCTCGCACATGGCTTTCCTGGATTTTGAGGCGTATAATATTCAACCGAAGACCGGAGAAGACGATCCGAGAATAGTATCTCGGCAGAAAGCTTTCGCTTACTGCTACGTGATTGTTGACTAAGTCACGGAGAGAAATGCGTTGATGATTGTTTGCAGAACATGAAGCGGGACTGGGCATTATTGTGTGAACGAATGTGTGCGTATCCTTTACATATGACTCCTGAATCCACCCATAAGTTTGAAGCGAGCACTCATTGCGAAGGATGTAACGTCGAATTCAAGGCTGGAGTCATGAAAATGCGACATCACGCTCATTTTGTGGTGCAAGACAGCTTTGTGTGTGCACTGTGTCAATAGTGTAATTTGAATATGCAATTCAAGGAGCCAACTTTAACAGTGTTTGTACACAATTTGTCATATGACATCACCCTGGTCTTGAAAGAGGCAGGGGTTCAGCATGATTTTGAAATTCTGAAATGCGAGGGTAGTAAATTTTACTCGGCCAGATCGGGCAATCTGAGATTCGTGGATAGCAACAACGTGATTAGAGGGACCCTTTCTAGTCTCGCCTCAAGTCATATCAAACAGAAAGGTTCCCTTGAAATCGCACGTCAGTTGTTAACCCAGTATTCACAGGATTGTCTTGATTTAGTTTTGGGTACGGGTAAACAGTACTACCCTTATGATTATGTGACGGGTCTCAATATCCTGTGAAAGCCCGGCATCCCTTCTCGAGAGTGTTTCGATTCGGAACTTACGGAAGAAACCCTTTCCAGCGGGGGCTATGCACACGTGGTCAAGGTTTGGAATGCCGCTAATTGCACCAGTCTTCTCGATTACACCATTTTGTATTTGTTAATGGATGTGGGATTATTAGCCGACGTTTATTTAGCTTGGAGGAAGGCTGCCATGGCGCAATTCGGACTAGACCCCGCCCGTTACCTGACTTCTACCTCTCTCTCACTCGATGTTTTCCTATATTCCTCTAAAATTCGTCTCCCCATCATTTCGAATGGTGAACTCTATCAATTAATTTGTAAAAACATCCACGGTGGTTTGTGTAGTCTAGTTCGAAGGCAATGCGTAGCTAATAATCCAGAGTTAAATCCCAGTTTTAGGGTGGGTGATCCTCAATCGTATATATTATATGTTGATTTCAAAAAATACAAAATGCCCTTGGGTGAAATAACTGAACTTTCCCCTGCCGAATTAGAAAGTTTTGTCGCTAGCGATATTACCGCCATTGATTCACAGGGTGAATACGGTTATTTCATCCTGCTCGATATCAAACCAGTTAGACGGGATGTTGCTCTACAGACGGACGATCTCCCTCTCGCCATTCATCACATGAATATGACTCACCAGGATCTATTGCCCTATAGTAAAAACCTAATGAATAAGTTCAAGGTGAAGCTACCCCAAAAAAATGTTAAGTTGATGGGTACGCATTTACCCATGCGTAATCACTTGATCTGTCTTCCCTTATTACAAACGTTGATAAGACTCGGTCTCGAAGTTGATGTAATAAGGAAAGTGTACAAATTCAAACAGGATTTTTATTTGAGGGAATATATTCTGGAGAATGCCGAAAGGTGTGCTAAAGAGACCGATCCGGACAAGAGGAAAACCATCAAAATCATAATGAATGGTCTTTTCGGTGTCACTATTAAAAATTCATTGAATTATTCTACCTGAACTGTCGTCACCCACCGGTGAAGCCTCTCTCCTCAGGAATGTGTCCAAACACACGTACAAGTCTTTGGAAAAACTGGGTAATGACAGGTACATTGTGAACCATTGCAAAGAGTCTGTTATGGCTGAATCCCCAATTTATATCGGTTTCTGTATACTAGACATGGCAAAGGATATGATGTATCGGTTCTATTACGACGTTCTTCGAAAGCAGCATGGACACCGAGTTCAGCTCCTTTATACCGACACTGACAGCTTGATCTTTTCCCTGGTGACTGATAACCTCAATCGGGAACTGAAGGGTGTGCTCAAACCCTACATGGATTTGAGTAATTTCCCCAAAACTCACGATTGTATGATGAGTCACGTAAGGGGGAACTCGGGTTAGTCAAGGTTGAAACGTGGGCTGAACTCATGAGGGAATTTATCGGCGTTAAACCTAAAGTTTATTCGTATCTGAGGGAAACTAGTTGTAGTAACACCTTGAAAGGTATACAAAGGTGCCGGCAAAAGACCATTCCACATGACCAGTATCGAGCTGTAATCGAAAAGAATGAGATTACTTATACTCGTGTGCACAATTTGCAAAGAGTAGGAGGCACGATGTGTCATACAAGCCAGCGAAAGGTATCTCTCTGTCCTTTAGAGGACAAGAGTTATTATGTGACACCTTATAAATCGTTGGCGTATGGACATCAAGACATTGGGGTGTAGGAGGGTATGGCGGAGGAGGGGGAGGAGGAGGAGGAGGAGCTAGAGAGGGCAGTGGTGGCGCCGATAGTAGCGGCAATCTCTCCAATTTTAAATATTCCCGCTCCTAGCACCTCGAGAATTCCTACTCCTCCTATTCCTCCGACCCTACATCCATCACATCATTTCCCACGGGTGAAAGGATGTTCAAAACGTGGAAGAGAGAATAGTAAAATATACAATGTTAATTCCTCTCTCTCTTCGACGTCTTTGACTTCTCCTTGACGGGAAATGGTTTCACCCTCTCCTCCGGGTGTCATAGTTTGTATATTTTACTATATATTTTTTCCTATATTCATATATTTTAATATATTATATTGTATATAATGTATTTTTATTATATATTCATATACAGTTAGTTTTTTTATATTTCTAAAATATTATATTGTATTTTTTATTATAGATTGCATTTTTACTGTACGTTCTATTTTTATATTGTAGGAAGAAACCTGTATGTATTTCATTATGAAAATTAAACAAATATTATTGCCGTCAACTTCCATTCACCCTAATTATTATTAAGGCTTGTATATAAAAAGGAGCGCGTAAAGTACACAACTATAGTCTTGAACGAGCTAACATCATGGCCGCCACAGGTCCCTTCCCTGGGCAGTTGTTACCCGTTCGCTAATCCCGCTCGTATTATCATCGCGGGGTTTAGTAACAGTGGCAAGTCCGTCCTATGTCAAAAAATCATTGAACTCATTGAATCGCGTTTCCAATACATTTTATATTGTGGGGTATCTGAACACCCCCTCGAAACGCATCCCTCAATAGATCCCAAATTTAAAGTATCCAAAGAAATTTTAAATCCCTTTGATTACGCTGAAAAGGGGGAGACGGAGGTTAATAAAGGTCTATTATTCATACTCGACGATTGCTTCCTCGAGGCTAGTGATAATAAATTTGTCACTAACGCCTTCACAGCGGGACGTCATTCATCTATTTCAGTTATATTCATAACGCAGAATATGTTTCATTCGGGCAAGTTTAGTAGAAGTATAAGCCTGAATTGTTCACATTATATTCTAATGAAAAATCGTGATTTTAGTCAAATTGAAACTTTAGGTCGGCAGTTATTCGCCCGTCAAAAAGCTTCAGCCTTTTCGGACATATATAAAAAGGCCCTATCACGTAACCGCTACTGTTATTTGTTAGTAGACTTCGCTCCGTCAACACCTGAACTATTACAGCTCCGAACTAATATTCTGGGTGAAACAGAATATCAAATAGCTTACCAATATGGATAAAGAACACATAAAACTGCTAAAAACTTTGTACGGAGATGCACGGGGTGTGGGTAGTTTCAGCAGGGTGGACTCTTTATTCAGAGTAGCGAAAAATCTGAATAGCCAAATTACGCGTGAAAATGTTAAAGAATTCTTACGCGGGCAAAAGTCTTACATACTGCATAAAGTCACTCGAAAAAAATTTCCCAGAAGAAAAATCATGTCGCCCAAACCGTGAGTAATAGCGAGCACCGATTTAGGTGATATGTCTAAATTAGCTCGGTATAATAATGGGTTTAAATATTTGCTGGTCTTTATTGATGTGTTTTCCAGATATCTACAAATTGTTTCCTTGAAAAAGAAGGATGGTGTTACTATGCGCGCGCTTTGAAGAAGGTTATCGAATCTACCGAATTTTCGGGAATTTCACGTTGAATATTGATGAGGGTAGGGAATATTATAACAAACACGTCAGAGAATATCTAGATAGTAAAAATATAAAATTATATAGATTTTATTCGAGAGAAATCAAATCCTCTATAGCTGAAAGAGTCATAAGGACTATCAAGGGTCGGATATATAGATATCTCACACATAAGAATACCTTAAAATACATTACCGTCTTGCATGACATTGTTCAGAGTTATAACCATACCCCTCATAGAAGTTTGGGTCACACCCCGCAAAAGATTCACGCATTAATGGTGAAAGAAGTAAAGTTATTCCCATCTTAAACGGTGGTTTGGTGTCTACTCTCTCGGAAATTTTTAGAAATTTTCGTTGTGGTAATCTAACTCAAGATAAGAAGTTTATTAAACACTTAAGAAATTGTAGACGAGAAATTCATCTTGTGTCCTTAAAAACAACGTCCATATCTAAGAAGAAAAATATACTGAAAAGTCGTAAAGGGGGGACTATTCTATCGGTGTTATTGCCTATTGCTGCGAGTTTGGTAGGAAGTCTTTTTAATTGAATGTGAAGGAGTTTTACGTTATCCCTGCCATTACCTACGAGAGGTTAATGAATAGAAAAGAGGTTTGTGATGATGATATTAATAACCTGGAGGGTACTGGCAAGTTGGATACGGCAGCTGTTAGTAGTAGTGGACACGTCCCCCTTAATATCCAAAAACCATCTATGCCAGCTATATCGCTCACAGGACCTCCTCCTGTAAAAAGTGTAGGTGCAGTGACTGGAGGGGAGGTGGTAAACGCCCCGATTACGTTGAAAACAATTAAAGGGGACATGACACGCAAAAAAAGCAATCCCGATTTAACAGGTATTATTCCAATATTTTTTAAAGAACCTCAAAAGTAATACATTACGGCTTTTGTTAAGCACTTACAAGATTCTAACACGGTTGAATGGAATGAAGAAGGGGATTTAACTCATCCACTCACAGGTTATAATATTTTAGATATAGCTCGAGAATTTCAAGGGAATAAAAAAACCAATGTTGATAATATTTCAAATTATCACTACTTCATTGAAATGGCGGAGGTTAAAGATTGGATGTTAAGGAATATAGTCATTAAAAGACAAATCGAAACGTGGCGAAATATGGGGGAAAAAGGGAGGAGGAAGAGGAGGAGGGGGAGGGGGAGGGGGTGGGAAGGTGAGGGCGGGCCACGCGAAAAACAAGATGTCGAGTGTGTGGAAGAAAAGAAACAGAAGCATGGTGGATGCGTGGGTGGCTCATTAAAATTTTAGGAACAATGATACCGGGGCTGTTTTAGTCACATGATACTGATTTTGATAAAATGAGTCGTGTGTGGATGACCTTTGGCGTGAGGGAATGATAAGACTTATTTATTCGTGTTAGTGTGAATCATGGCTGGGAATGAGAGAGACTTGATGCTTCGTCACAACTGGTTTGTAATCAGTGATTGTGATAGAGGGAGCTCGGATTGCGGGCTTTCGTAGCTCATTATCTCTTGAAGGATTGTCACATCAAGACATGAACTCTCGCCATGGCTTCATGCAAGTTAGTTTTCGGGAACTTGACCGAAAATAACTTCAGGAAGAGGAATACGTGTTTAGTAGTGGCCACTAATTGTGTGACATGCAGGAATTACGGTGTGGTGGTAGACGTCGTTCGAGCTTATCAGTATGCCGAATTGGCAGGTTTTCAATATTCTCGCACTGGTGCATCATATGACTGTCTACGTGATAGGGGTATTGAAGGGTCCGCCATTGTGAAAAGACCTGAAAATATCACATCTTGGGAATGCGACGAAGAAGTTGATCTACCCACCATAGCTACCTTATTAACCCAATACGGTATCGGTACCCCCATTGAAGATAATGAATACGCACAAAAGAGCGTGGCTTATTCCAAAGATGAAGATCACGCCAATCGTTTGGGCAGAGATACCAAACAGATGAGGTTCAATCACTTTTTTTGTTCGGTCAAGAAATTGAAGGAAGAATTATTTAAATCATCGTATGACTATGTCAAATATGTTATCTTTCCCGCTGGGATCGGTCAAAGCGGGCGGGGTAACACGAATTGGTTGAATCAATATTTACCTGTGTTAGCTACATTCAGTGATGAAATGAACAAAATTGGTAAAATATGTTGCGTGGCTATAATGAAAAAGAATTTATCCCTGTTGGAGGATTGTTGCGTGGAAGATTTATACATGAAAAACTTGTTAGCTAAATTTAAAAGCTTTGAGGTATTAGATGAAACGTCGTCTTTGATACACGGTCGGGAAAGTGCTGGAGAAGATGTATGTGGCATATACTAGGGCTGTGATGTGAAGGAACAGGTTAGAAAATATATAGTAGCCTTGTGTTTTGTTGAAGTATTGTTTTTGAAAAAGCGAATGCGTATATTATCACGTTTGTGTTTGTACAGTTTTTTTTCTAATGTATGTATTTGTATGGAATATTAATTCATTACCCTGTATTTAGCATTGGTTACAAATATAAAATAACAATTCCGTCTGTCATTTGATTTTTCATTTAACCTCTTTCAAACTCGGTATTACTAAATAAACAAAATTGAAATTCTGTCTGTCATTTGATTCTTCATTTAACTTCTTTCAAACTCGGTATTAGTAAATAAACAAAATTGAAATGTGTGCCTATGTCTTTGTGTATAGTTCAGCATGGAGATTATGACTCAAATTCTATGATAAATAAAATTTCACATGAGGGTGAAGTCAGCTTGGCAAAAGCGATAAGGTCTCGTTTCATCGTGTGTATGTATGTGTGTGTGTGCGTGATTCATCATCAGATAACATTGTCCCTATCGGT
>NC_087204.1:98182369-98206697 GCF_015104395.2 Macrobrachium nipponense
TGCCTATAATAGCATCACTCATTCCAACTTTTACACAAGTTAAATAACTTAATAAACAATAGCGCATGGAATAATCTTGAGCAACAAGACAAAGTTTTAAGCTTATCCTACACCCCCCTTACTGTAAATCAACATTTAGTTTTAAATCTAGGCTTATCCTTTGCCCTTATGCCAGACCACAAAAACAACCTAGACTTCATAGTGGCTTTTGATAAATTCATATCAGACAGGAACTACAGCCATGAAGAGATATGTTTAAAAGGAGTGTTACTAAATGCTTTAACTGACCTAAATAAGAAATATCCCGTTCCCCGTAGATTTATGATAGCCATCCGCTCACTAAAAAAGTTAGATGTTATAATAAGTAGATCAGACAAAGACGGCAAAATCGTAATAATGGACAAAGATTTCTACCTCGACAAAATCAACCAACTCCTTAGCAACACAAACACTTACGACAAACTGACAAAAAATCCCCTCCAAAACGTCCCCACAGAATTTTCTCGGAAAGTAAGATTAATTGGCCAAGACAAAAGGAGTAATGAACTATTAGAGAAATTTAAAGTAATTAATCCTAAACTCCCCTACTTTTATGGCCTTCCCAAAACTCACGAAGACAATCTTCCATTCACACCCATCGTTTCATGTGCCGGAGCTTTCAATTACAAAATTTCTAAATGGTTAGCTGGCCTCCTTTCCCCCTTTTTAGGCACTTTTTCTCCCAGTCACATTAAACATTAGGAAGATTTTTGTCACATTCAGAGAAGCACATATACCACTTCACAACATAAAACTTTTAAGCCTTGACGTAGATTCCCTATTTACAAAATTACCAGCACAGGGCGTTCTTCAGTTTTTGAGGAAAAAATTATCCCCTATTTAGATCATTTCCCATTGGCGCTTGACAACATAAAGTTAGTTGAATTATGTGCATCTAATAACTTATTTTCATTCGGGGAGTCATTCTATAAGCAAAAATTCGGGTGTAGTATGAGTAGTCCTTTATGTCCTGTTTTAGCCAATCTGTACATGGAATACTTTGAAACTACAGTAATGAATGCAATAAAACCCAAAAACATGATGTGGATGAGATATGTAGATGATATTCTAACATTTTGGGATAATAGATGGGGTAATTTTAATGAATTCCTTTCAAAATTAAATGCATTAGTGCCCAGCATCAAATTTAAAGTTGAATGGGAAACAGACAACAAGGTTCCTTTTCTTGATGTTTTAATAATCAGACGCACGACAGAATACAAATTTACTATGTACAGACAACCAACGTTCTCACTTTCATACATTCACTACTTTAGCTATCACGACATTGCTATCTAGATAGGTGTAGCCAGCAACCTGTTCTTAAGGGCCTTACGAATTTCCCCAGATTTCCTGGAAAAAGAATTTGAACTAATTCGAAAGCAACTTTCGTCTTTAAAGTATCCTGACCATATAATTGGGAAAGCAATTCACAAAGCAAACGTAATTTTCTTCCAACCCCCTCAAGACAAGACCTGAGAGACACCCAACATTAAAATAAAAATTCCTCACCTGCACAGGATTAAGACGGTGACTCAGACCCTCGGAAAATCTAACACTTTTGTATTTACTTACCCAAACACCTTAGCCAAATCCCTGATTAACGTCCAACAAAAGACATCCCCCAAGGACACAGGGGTTTATGAAATCCCATGCCAGGACTGTGACCAATCTTAAATCGGATTTATAGGAAAATCACTTCCCCAGAGATTAATATAACACAAACGGTCAGTTAGGTATAGACAACAGAACTCGACTATTTTCAACCATATAAATTAACATAACCATAGAATAAACAGGTATTTGTCATGTATAATTTATAGCAGCAACTGCCGGTACAAGAGTCAAATGATGGAATAGGCCTTAAAATTAAAATACAAATAGATATATGTAGATATATATAGACAATAAGATAGTAGATATATATAATAGTATTCTATATAGTAAGATATAGATAGATATTATATATATTTGTATTTTATACATTATATAGATTATATTATATATTATTATATGAGATATAATAGTGTATATATCGAATAAAGATAACAGATAATAACATTATTATGGCATATATAGAGAGATATGGTAATAACATATTATAGTTATTATAATAATATAGTATATAATAGTATATAATACAGAAGAATATAGTATATATATATAATAATATATCTATATATATACCTATATAGATATATATGAGATATTAAGTATATATTATATTAATATAGTTAATAGACAATTTATATATATATATATATAATATATATATATACATATATCTATATAATATATAATTATATATATATATATGATATAGTAACATTATCATATATATCGATATTAATTTATTAATATACATTATAATTACATAATAAATATATACAATATATATATTCTAAAAATTTCATAATATACATAATTATATACATATTATATATAAATATATAGATATTATATATATATTATATAGAGATATATAGATTAAACCTATATATACTATATATAGAATAGATAATATATATTACAGACATATAATATACAGATAATATAATTATATATGATATGTATATATACATACCAGAGATATATATATATATATATAGATATATATATAGATATATAATAGATGTATAATAGGCAGTATATATTATATATATATATATATATATGAGAATGTATATACATATAATTATTATATAGCAGTATATTTATATAGATATAGATAATAGATATTAGATATAATAAATATACAGATATATATATGTATAATAACATAATACATATATATTATATAAATACATATATATAAATACCTATTACATATACTGTATATATATATATATATAATATAATTATATCATATATATATATAGATTATATATATATGTACACATACATCATATATATGTATATGTATATATATATATATATATAGCATATACATATAAATATATATATAGTGTATATGTATATTATATATATATATATACATACATATATATATATATATATATATATATATATATATATATATATATAATATATAAAGCGAGATAGCCAAGAACTTTCGGTCTAGCACGACCCTTTACTAAGGTATAACTGATCATCAGAGGAAAAACATAGTAAAAGTAGGCTTAATATCCAAACTGACATTACAAGATTAGCAATAAGGTCGATTTCACTCTACAGAAACAAGGAAACGCCTGAGGGTAAGATTAGCGATTTTTAGGCAGCCACACCTTGGAGGAGCAACACACGTGGTCAACAGATGATTCATCCAGAAAACAATACATTTTGAAAAAACAAGGAGGCATATACAACTTATTACCATGAAATTTACAAAAATGTTCCCAAAAACTGATTGAATAGACGAAAAAAGGATATAAATATATCGAGCAAGAGAGAGAGAGAGAGAGAGAGAGAGAGAGAGACGAAGAGAGAGAGAGAGAGAGGAGAAATAATAACTTATATACATGTGGGACTAATTAATTATAGTAGTTAATTTATTTTAAGGTCCTTCATAAACATTTTACAAATATATGGGTCCAAATGGTACAATACCAGACTAAGATTTAGGTTGTTTTTATTAGTGATTTGTATAATTGCTGATTCCAGTAAATTTCTTGAAACATAATCATTAGATCTAGCAATTACAGAGGTATCGCCCCAATTAATACAATGAGATTTTTCACTCAGATGGATATACAGTGCATTTGAAGTCTGGGTTTGTTCTAACTGAATACATATGCTGCTTAATACGTACATATAAATCTTTACTTGACTGACCAACGTAAAAAGATGGGCAATCCTTACAAGGAATTTTGTAAATTATGATGTTATTTGTTACGGGACTATTCTTAATTAACATATCTTTAATGGTATTGTTATAAGAGAACACTACATTAACATTAAACGATTTAAATATTGATCTTATGGTTTCAAATCCACGAAAGTAAGGCAAGCTAAGTACATTTTTAGGGATTTCTTTTTCATTACTAGCAACACTATAAAACTTTTTGTGAGCTTTTTGATAACATAAATCAATTATATGCAGTGGGTAGCAGAGATCGTTTCCTATCTTTTTTATGTATTCTATTTCTTGGTCAAGATATTGTGGACTCGTGATACGCAAAGCATGTAGGAACATAGAAGAAAAACTTGAAATTTTAATATTAAGATGGTGGCTAGAATAAAAAATGTACATATATTAAATTATTTGTGGGTTTTCTATAAATACTGAATTTACATTGGAGAGATTCTCTATGTATTAATACATCTAGGAAAGAGATAACATTGTTATTTTCAATGTCAACAGTGAATTTTATGGATGGCACTAAATTATTCAATTTAGACAATAAATCATTTACATCAATACTAACAGGTAAGACTACTAAGATGTCATCTACATATCTGTACCACTTTAAGGGGACAAGTGTAATATTCGGGAGGTGTTGTCTTTCAAAAAATTCCATATGTAAGTTTGAAAGGAGAGGTGATAAAGGGTTACCCATGGCCATAACAACTATTTGTTGGTAATATTCTCCATTAAAAATAAATCTGCAATCACAAATACACAACTTAATCAATGAAATTATGTGACTAACCGACATAGGTAATTCATGCAATACAAGTTCATTACTTAAATATTCTAGCACAGAGTCAATAGGGACTTTTGTAAACAAGGAACATACATCAAAACTGACAAAGATATTAGTACTGTAGGATTAATTGCTTATAAACTATCTAAATATCTGACTAAATTGTTATCCCCGCTACTTGTAACTGTATCTAATTCACACATCCGGAATTCTCTTGATCTTGTGGAAAAATTAAATAACATTGTACTAAACCCTGTGGTTGCCCTATTGCTAGAGGTTGGTGTAGTTTTGCATTTATGGTATGTTTTGGCTGTAGACATTTCCATATCATAGATTGTTTATTTTTGGTGCCAGTGTGCCACCAAATGAGCTTCTCCTATTCCTCCATTGCGTGGCAGGTTTGATTTCTCCCTCACTCCCTCTGCTTTGCCTGTTGATGCTCCATGTGAGGTTTATGAGTGAAGTAAAAGTAAAATTCTGGAAGATAGTAGTTTACTTCTGCCATCAATTATACACTTGACTAAGTGTATTATGAGTAAAGATCACGTTTCATCTCTTAGTGATCAACCTTTTTCGGTTTCCGCTGCGAGAGGTTTGAGAGCCTTGCTCTGTCTGTAGCTCACCTTCTGGACTGCCCTCTCTCAACAGACCTCCAAAAGATTTATTAGGCCTAGGGTTTTTGATTAATAATATATTGCCTATATGTTCGCTGTGACCTATGGAATGTGAAGAACAGAGCAGAGGCAACGACCCGAGAAAGCTGATGAATGAGTTTCTATGGGTGGCATGAGATAAAACTGCTTAGTTTGACAAGTCAATGTACGATAGTTTATTAACTCTTCTCAAAGTGCCTTTGTGAAACTGGTTGCGGCCAGTAATCGTGAGGCGTTAACGAACTGTGCGTTCGTATGTGCGTGTGCGCCTCTTTCTGTTAAAAGTGTATCATACACAAATCTATGGGAAGACTTGCACTAAGATTCGTGGGAGGAAGGCAGAGCCACGATGGCGGTGCCTAAGTGTTTTTTGGAATAGTGAGTGAGATATTCTGGCTGCATGGGTGAGTTGAATTACTTTAGTCAAGTTGAATTACTTTAGCCGAAGACTGGCTTGTTATCTATTTGACATGTTTGTAGTGATATTCAATCTTTAATCTCTGATTGTTAAACTTATGTGTGTACTTACGGGATGTGTTCTGTGTCTTTGAAACAGACGGTTCTGGCAATGGGGGGGATAGAGAGTCCCCGATGGATAATAAACATTTTGGTGTGACTATAACTGTTCAGACATTTTTGTTGGGGTTTTAATTGAATTGATTCATTATTTATTCATTGTTAATAAATGTATCTTTTGTAATGCAACTCTCTCATTTTTCATTACCTGTCAGAGTGGAGAGAAAGAGGTGAAGAGAGAGAGAGAGAGAGAGAGAGAGAGAGAGAGAGAGAGAGAGAGAGGTGTCGGTGCTAGAGAGAGAGAGAGGGGGGGGCTGTGTGTATTAGTTTGCCTTGACGCTCGAGTTACACGTTTACCAAATAAATAATGGGAAATGTCCCCATTACAGATTTATTAAGTAAAGTACTCGCCAGTATTGGACATTTCAAATCTCCATTCAGAAGGGAAAATTAGTGATTTCTGTATGCATGCAGGATGTGTACTTCCACATCCTGAACATCCTCAGTTGAGAAGCATCTGTAATTTTTTTTTTTTTTTTTTTTTTTTTTGTGGAAGTGAAGGCTTTCCAATTGTAGCTCTGTGTTCTGGTCTGAGCTGGGCATCACTAGTATTCACCCATATGTTGGTGCCATTAACTGGGTGGAGTCATCTGCTTAGTATCAAAGCTTTCCTATACCTAAAAGACTGGTTAGTTCTCGCCATTTCACTTAATGCAATCTTGATGGATTATCCTTTGTGGCTAATTTTGGGGTCAGGCATTTTGGTCAGTGTTAACTATTCTGTGCTTATTCTAACCCAACTAGTTGTTCGTATGGGAATGAAGATTGGCTCTCTTATTATGGGTTTTTCCAACAGAGAGACGTAGACAATTTTCCATCACTGCCGAGAGAATTTCCACTCTTAGAAAAAGCCTCCAGCCAAGAAGTGGCTGTCTCTATTGGGACACATGGCCTCCTTAAAGAATTGTGCCAATCTGGCTCATCTAAAAATGAGATTAATGCAGTGTAATTTCGAGAACTCTTGGAAGAGGTCTCTGCTTGCAGACTCAACTATTGGTTCCTTCAGATTTCTTCACTGGTAGGGAGATCAGTCTAGACTGTTGATGTGTTTGCCTCCAGACCTCCCCCTTAGTGGGTTAGTGCGATTAGTGCACTTCATATAGTGCCCTGTAGGCATTACTTAAGGATCTTTGCAGCATCCCTTCAGCCTTTAGCTGCAACCACTTTCATTTCTTTTACTATACCTCCATTCTTAGTTTATTTCTTCCATCTTACTTTCCATCCTCTCCTAATAATTGATTTATAATGCAGCTGTAAATTCCTGTTTCATAGCTGAATAACCTCATAGATCCCAGCACTTGGTCTTTGATCTAAATTCTATACTATTCTATTCTATTCTGGCCAAGACCTTACATTGTCCTCAGACACATCAGAGGTAGGTTGGCGAGCCATTCTGGGAAACCTCAAAACGTCAGCGAGTTGAAGTGTAGAGGAGAGCAAGTTGCATATAAACAGGGTAGAGCTTTTGGCGGTTTGGAAGTGTCTCATACATGAAGAACATCAAGTCGGAGACAAGAACTATTGCAGTCTATTTTGACCATTCAACCTATCTTTCTTACATAAGGAGTCTCAAAATTGTGAGATCTGTTTAGGCTAGCAGAGAAACTTTTTTTTTTTTTTTTTTTCTTGGAAAGAGTCCAAGAACCTTGTTCTTTTACCTCGGTTCATTCCGGGTAGAAGGTGTTATCGCAACCCAAATCACCATGAAAGGGCAAGTTCTTGTCAGAATGGCCTTAATCCACAAATCTACCAGAGGTGGTGGAACCTTTGGGGAGCCCTAGACATCAATCTGTTCGTAACTGCCCAAAACACAAAAATCCCTGTGCTATACTGCTCTCCATGCCAGGATCCTTAGGTATGGGCTGTCGATGCTCTTAATGTAGAGTAGTCGAATCTAGACTTTATGCTTTTCCTTTTACTGTTTTTAGAAAGGTACTTGACAAGCTTGCTGTAACACTTTTTTCCATCATCATGGTCACTTCCCAAGCTACTGTGTTTGTTCAGGCCTCTCCTCTCTATTCCATCCATTTACCTATAAACCTTACCTCTTTCTAGGAAAGTAACATTATCTGCTACATAACGTTTCCTGGTATCCTTTGTTTTTTGTTAATCATATGCTTTCTTCAGTTCTACAATTTAATGAGCATATTCCCTTCCTCATTACATAGTACTTTTCATGGTATTGCATTGTTATAAGACTGCCTCTCTTGTTGAACTTTGTGGCATGAAGTCAAACTTCCAATGATCAATTTTACCATCTTTTTCTGCATTCCTGCTTGGTAAACTTTTACTAAAAATCAAGCAGTCTTATTTCATTACCTCAAAATTTCCCTCTAGTTTTATGTATACAGTATACCAGGTTTTTATGTTGTATTACTAAATTCTCAGTAATTGGATAAATTAAAAACACTAGATTCTGAGCCTTCAGTTGACCTGCAACCAAGAGCTGCTGTTGATTTAAAATTTTTTGCTGCTTTTCTTGGTTAAGTTTTTTGTTTTGGCACTGCTATGATCGTATAAGAAAAATAACTTTTGGCTAAAATTTACTTCAGGGTCAACTGCTCTGATCATGTAAGGAAAATAACTCTTCCTTAAAATTTACATCTTTCAGGGTCAACTGCTAAAATCACATAAGGAAAATAGCTTTCTTAAAATTTTCATCTTTCAGGGTTGATGCTATGGCCTCATGAGGCAATTAGTGACTGCTGTGCCAAACTTTCACTATATCCAGGGTCTACAGAATGGTGTTCAGAGGAAACAGACTGTATTGTTTACAAAATTAAACATATCCAGGGTCTGTTATAACTGCTGTATCATTTCCTTGTACTATACTGCTTTTAAATGACAATGGAGGATGTCTACTAGCTGTTAAATTTTCAGCCTATTTCAACAAGACTTAATCTAAAATCCAAATATCAAGACAAAGTATGGAAGCCTGCCAAGATCCTACCACACTTTGTCAGCTCACCTTATCACTGCAACAATGATCTCATCAGTAAAATTCCAGGTAAGGTTGGGACTAGAATTAACAAACCATAGGATGGCTAAATGGTTAAATAGCTACTGTGATGTACTACGAAAGTCTAGTAAAATGTCAATTTTGATACATTGTCTCCTCTCAAAGCAGACTTTTTACAACTGCTGGTACAATACAATGGAGTTCTTCCCATATCCAGATTTGGACAATTGATAAAGCACCTTGCAAGTTTAAAATATGTTTAAGTATTTTCAGAATTCTCTGGGGGAGGGCTAGGTACTAAATTGCCATTTTTTAAAGCCTCCAGATAATTGCTTGCCCGATAGTCTTAAAAGTCTCATGAAGAGGACAAAAAACGTCAAATAAACAAACTGAAAGTGAATTTCATTGTTAACCTAAAGGATGATCCCCCTGAAACTGACGATGCTTTTCACAAGAAATACATTGTACTTGATGAGAGCAGTGCCCAACCTAGACAAAAATTCCAGAACCACTTACAATTGATATTAATTATTGGCAGCAGCACACTATCGCCATGATTCCTGATATTCATTATTGTTAGCAGTACTCACTATCACCATGATTCCGGTCCGAAAAATTTCTTAAAATAATTTTGAACGCTTCAGGAACCAACCCTTTTAACAATAGGCTATAATGAAACTTCATCAAGGAATGAAAAAATATGTATTACTCAGACTTCTTAATATTGTAATAAATAAAACAAAGGAATAACTAACTTCCCAATCATAAAACAGCACAAGTACACATCTATTAAGTAAAACATACACCTAAGCAATTTTTCCTCAGTCAAAAGGTGTATCAAGGACAAAATGCCATTTCATCCACAGTGACAGAAACAATCACAGTACAATAGTGGAACCTTACAGAAATCATACCTGCTCAAGTAAATATAACCAAACTAGTACACTAATCAAAGTAGAATTATGGTATCCATGTAGTACAGCAGAAATTAGTCCAGCAGTGCCTCAGAATTATTGTAAATTCAAGTTTGAGTATGAATTTACCAAAAGCTAATTAAAGGGAAATCTCAATGTTGAGGCTCAATATCCTGGTAGAGTTTTATAATTAATTACCTCACAAGGTATCATCCATGGAAGCCTATTACTCCACAACCATTAACATTTGTATTTTACTTTCTTCACCTGTCAGTTGAATTACTATTTTAGTGAAAAACTGATTGAGAACTCGTCACTGAAAGGTTGCTATTTAGCAAGAAAAAGTAACATGAATAAGTTGTGAACACATGTATGATGGCTTTGAAAAACCAATAATTTTCCTATTCTCTGTAGAGTAAAAACTTGACATGCACATTAGACTGTGTAAAATAATGACATTTGCTCTCTGTACTGTGAATGTTTTGAGGATTAATGATATAACAGAACCATATCAAGATAAATAAGGATAATTTTCCTTACTTTTGAAACCCAATGTTCAAATTAAAATGATTCAATAAATAACAAGCACACTTTTTCTAGACTTAATGATATATAATCTTTGAAATCCAATAAGGGGTGTTGTTCAACAAATTATAGATAACACTTACATACAACTTTGACACATAAAACCTGAATCATTCATAAAGTAATAGTAGGAATAGCTCCAAAACTGACTGCTGTCATGTGACAAGAGATGTATTAAAAGACTACAAGTGCATCCTGTACAACAGTATCCCTTAAATTAACCTGTACATTCTACAAAATTGATAATGAAACCACTATGTACTCTTAAAATATCCAAAAACTGTACAAGATAGACTAATGCAGTAATATCGCTGCTAATATTTTCTTGGAATGGAGATAAAAAAAAAAAAAAGCCTTCCGAAATATTTTTCCTGAACTTTTCAGTGAGGAAGCTCGGAAAACACTATTGCATTTTTCAATAGAATTACAGTAAAAATCACCTTTGCAGTCAGTTTTGAGTCATCACATGACACCAAGCAATAGCTTGATTAACCTTATCATTAAATAGTAATTGCACTGAGTCTATGTGTTGTACTTAATTATTCAATCGTCGTTTTCCATTGGGTAGACTGTAGATTTTCACTGAACTTAGGACTGCCATAGTATGTATTTTATATACAATGCATGTATACAAATATATATTTACATACTCATATACATACATCATTTACAAATATACAGAGAATTTTAATACATATTTTAATTATGTATAATCTGGTTTTCTTAAGATGTTTCTAATCTAAATTTTAATAACTTTATTGACAGAACATTAAGAAAGTTGTATACAGAATTTCAATAATTGGTAACATCAACCTCTGACCTTCATATAAATACCAGACGTTGCTACAAACCGTAATACGAATGCAACATTTTAACATATCTAAGATTAACTTCTAAAAATGAGTATTCATAGTAAAGCTGCCTCAAAGAATCCCACAACAGAATTGGAAATAGAACTGCCAGACAAATTAAAAATTAGTGAAAGGATTACATATTTATTTTTATTCTTCAATAAACATTTTTTTACTTTCATGAGGCTGCCTTGAAGGACAGGAATTGGTAAAGCTGGGAAGTTTATAACACGTAAACAGCAAGTGAGGATGACTGCTTAAAATAAAGCTCACAATAGAACTTGAAAAATTATTTAAATCAACTGTCATGGATTAAGATCACAAAAGACATGGATTAAGATCATAAAGACAATGTTCAGTGCAGTATATCATATTAAGGATCAGTAAGTGCACCAAAAGTGTAAATGGACACAATGTGATGTGTAAGATATATCTTTCAGTCACTTCTGCCAAGGAATGCAAACAGAATATAACTGTAGATTAGTCTGTTGCTGATTGAAGACATTCATTCATGATATTGTGCACTTTCGTCATTGCGTGAGGAAACTGAGTAATTACACTTTTTAAATTTAATTTTTTATGACATGAGCCCAAAGAGTGAAATAGCATAAATATGTCGGTATGTACATGGGCGCATCTGTAAGTTGAAAGTTTGTTTTTTGTCCTTTATATGCAATGACTGGGGTAATACTCTGTAAATTTACATGAATACAAAGTCAATTGCCTTGTTATTTTCTAGATATGCCAGAGAAATAATGTAGTTATGATTTCCAGATCATATTAAAGAGTAAGAATATTGAAGAAAAACAATTTAATATGAATCTCGCTCAATTATATAATACCTGTTTCAAGTGATATGCCCTTAAAAACATGACAAGTATTAATTAAACCTTGCAAATCTGCACCAGAGCTGTAAATATGAGGGGGATTTAAAACAGAAACAGTTGAATATCCACATTACAGTAACTAATGAACAACAACAACAATACTGATAAATAAAATAAAGACAGCAGTACAATTTACTAATTGTGATCTCAGTGTTGCTGAACAAACACTGGGTTTAAAACTAAAACAAAAAAGTCCATTGAACAACAAATTTGAAAATATACAAAAAATATTCTTAAGCCCTACAAAATGACTAGAAATTGTGCTGAAACAGCACTAATGAATGAACACAAAAAAGGTGGGAAATCTATGGAATGACTCTTGGAAAAGCTATAAATTGGAATGTAAGTTCACAGCTAGATTAAAGTCAATTAATGAAAGCAGTAATAATGTAAGTTGGAAAGAGTACAAAGTTACCAACCAATTTAAATAACCTTACCTTTAACAATCTGACAATTATTTTACAATGCTAATCAGGATTTGCCACCAAATAAATGCATTAATAGTTAAGAGCAGTGAATTACAACACCAACAATACTGCTACTTCTGAAAGTCCCAGACTAACATTATACAGCTGAGTTTCATACAAACAATTCCAAAAGACTACTAGAAGGAAGAGATCATTTTTATAAAGATATCACCAAGTAATGAGTAATAGAAGGGATGACATGATGACTACATACGTGAGTAGATGAACGACATAAAAGAGAAAGGAACTGCAAACTGCAATAACAGTACCTTGAGAGTAAAAGCTGGAACGTTCCAAATTGAAAACTACACACTGGACTTATACTGTATATATAGAGTATAAAGGACAATGGTAGCCAGAAAAAATTAAATTTAACATTTGAAATTACTATTGTAAAAGAAACGCAAAATTTAAGCCAGTTCATACTAAGAAACAAATTTGATAAGATGACCAAAATACTACTACTTTAAAAAACACTGCTCAAGTAAACAATGAGGCAGTTCCTAAAAAATGGCACAAATTAGTGAAAAAAATTTTCTGTAAGGCAAAAGGAAGAATGCTACAGCTTAATACCAAATAGTACAGAATATTTCAATTCTGACTGGCATAAAAAAAAAAAAGTGTTTCAAAAGATATGAAAGTAACAATTCAACTAAAAGACAGGTACCCTGAAGTTCACATATTTCCAAAAAAATATATAAAAATAAAATGGATGTTAGTTTGTACAAAGATGAAAAATATGTTAAGAATACTACTGATTGAAGGCAACCTCTGACTAATCCCAACTTAGTGAGGGAATGCTTCGCAATGACAGGAAGGAAGGGTATACCCAACATAAGTATTGCTGTAACAGATGGATAAAAAAAGTACACAATGCTTGTTCTCAACATAATGAACAAGGTGTGAAGAGATGTTAGATGTATATAAGCAATTATGGTTGGCTATTTTCCTAGGTGGCAAAAGAACAATTACACCACTCAGGATTAAGAATAAAAACTTCAGAATTTAACACAAAGCTACATAAAAATTAAGAAAAACCTTGGAAAATGAAAAAAGTCACAATAGAGTTCATGTTAAATACACGCATACTCACTGTTACCTTTAAAAATTTTCATAGACCTGATACTCAGCAAGAGTGCCAAGGCTAGTGGATACATATATGTTGGGAATAATAAACACTGAGCTATAGAAGAGCTCATTGTGAAGAAAATCTGTTGCCTCTTATTAGTTTAAGATTACTCTCTTTACTTCAAAGATCGAGTTTTTCTGGAACTTGTGAAGGCAATCGTGTGGCTGTTAACAACAACAGACTGCTGAATGCCTAACAAAGGGGAAAGAGAAAATTTGAGATGTGACGCATATGGAAATGCATACAGTATTCCTGCCAGTTGTTAAGATAATATTAAGTGGAACAAGCAAGTATATGACACAAGGACAAAATTTTCCTCAATTACAAACAAAAATGATTAGTGCAACTATATGAAACTTTTGTATTTAAAACTGAACTGATTCCTTAAAAGAATGATGTAAACAAAATAAATTCTGGCATAGTCTTTCTTTCTTTTAAAATATATTTTCTTCATTGAAAATTCAACCATAGACCCTTTCTTATGGGTACAGTTTACAAATCAAATCTAAAGACTAAAACAAATTTAGCAAGTATATAATTCATCATTCAGCAAGAAACTTTACTGACTTGTCAAGGCATGTATTATTTTGAAAGCTTAATTCTACTAAAAGTTTCAAATGCTCTCTCTCAAAGAAAATGGTAGAATACCTTTTGTTATACACCTGTATTAGTGTGGAATGGTTCTATAAATGTGTTGCCTTATACGTAAAGGTGAAAGGGCAAATTTGTTCAGCCATCCTTTAAACTAGTCTAGAATTTTGTTTATAGTACTGATTTAGAAATTGACTAACTATAAATAATCAATAACTTCCCTTTCTGGTAAAGCTCAGGAGAAATTTCAATTAAAACCTGAAACAATACGTATATGCAAGCCTACATTTGGAAAGACGATACACCTGCCATACTGCAATATACAGGAATGCTTCACCTCATCAACTCCTCATTGCAAATTATCAAAATTATGTATTGTTACACCTTAACTTCACATAGCCCAACCTTTTAACAGCTCAATCATACTTCACAAGAGCAATAAAAGAATGGTGAAACAATTTACAATTCACAATTCTTTTAAAAAAGCTGATGACTTGAGAGGATAATAAATAGAATAATGACCATGCAAATGTACAATATTAGATTACCTAGCATCTACTAATTTACAGTGAGGCTGACAATCTCAATTGTGTTCAGAAACAACACATCAAAACACACAAGTTTAGCTGAATTACCTATTGTTTTAATTCGTACAGTAGTACATCATTAAGCGTATAGAGGGAAGGCCCATTACTGGACCTACTGATGCTGGAGAAGTGAAGATATTGGAATATAAATGAAAAATGACAAGAGCTCCTTCAATAGAGATCATAAAAAGATCAGCACTATTTAGGGAACTATTCTTTTACTAACAAGCACAGGCTTGGGCTATATAAAATTGCCAAAAAAATTCTGAATTGATATGTTTTAAGGGTGTTAAAATGTTAAGAGCAAAATCAGTACATACTGTATAATAGGTAAAACATACTTTAACCAACACTTTGAGGTAGCATCACGGCAATTTCACAGTCCATTTTTTAAACTCCAGCAATGGACCTGATTCAAAACATGATGAATTATACCACTTTTATTTTGTAACACTTCATAAATCCTAAGGAATAAGCTGGTAAAAATGTTTTATTCACAATATAATTTACTCAAGAAACAAACAACACAATTCTTAAGAGAAATATCCTATAAATAACATAAACCCCTTCGATCTAAATTCCATGCAAAACATATCAAAGTGAAATTTTTCACTTCTAGTAATGCACCATATTAAGTATAAAGACTACATAAAATTATTACCAGACTCTTAATACAAATACTTGAACAATCATGAAACTTACATAATTTAGAACAATGGTCAAAAGAACAATATATAAAGATAAAGACAGACAAGAAGGCTAACCAACACAAAAGAAAAATGAAAGCAATGGCCAGAAAATACTGTGACAAAAAGAAGCAGTAAATACAGAACTCAATGCCATCTTCATTCTCTAGGAAGAAAATTACATGGGAGAAAAAATACCTAGGAAACAAATTCCTACTAACTGGGAAGGCAGAAGTGTTAACTGATAGCACTGTTAAAATGCAGCTATAGAAATAAAAAAAAATGATAAATTCAATAGAAAGAATAGTGAAGATTTGTTAAACCTAACTGAATAGAGAATTGTAAAATGCTAAAGCCATAAACCTCTGTCAAGAATAATTCTAAAGAAAACTTTTCAGCACAAACATAATATCAAATTTCAGCATAATTTTCTGAATAACACTTGTGTGTATTTTCACTTCCTGAAAAGCAATCAATAGGCAGAGAGCATAGCAAATTATTTTTAAAAGAACTTCCACTGTTAGTCATGACAGAATAGCACCATTCCAAACAAAACATAAAAATCCTGTTTCCCTGCAATTGTTTCTCCATTTTCAAAAAATAAAAATTCTAGTGAGTAACTTCACTGAGGCAACAAATCTTAGTTTAAACAGAAATCATAGTTTAAACACATCTAGACAAGGATTAAGAGAAAAATGCATAAGATGCATAGCTGAAGCTAGACCTGACAGAAAGCCTTTTCTTACATTTATGAGGGTCCCAATTCCTATAGTAATATGTCTCAGTTCACACCCAAGAGTCTATCATCCCATTTTTTTATCTAATGACTTACAACAAAGGAAAAGAAATATAGATTGAAACCCAAAGAAGAATTGTAACTAGATAAGACCATGAGTGGCACTAGAATTGTCCTTCTAGCACATTTTCCCATGAGTTGGTCATTCACATTTTTGAGGGCTGACTTCTAAAATGAGTGAAGCCTTTGCTGCCAATCTCTAGAGATGACTAAAAATTGTACAGGGTATGAAAGATGCATGTATATATATATATAGCAAAACATAATGTGCACAGCAGTGTTTAGCAAGAGAAGTGATACATTCAATTAACATAATGCTTACAGGTATCTTCCGTGTTTCTTGAGCATAGCACAAAAGGTAGCAAAATGGGGTATTTTTTTTTAGCTCTTATGGAGTACTTCCATTAAACTGTATATAAAATTACTATGGGTAAAATAATGCAATTTTACATGAAATCACAGCACCGGAAGTAAACTGCTTTAATATACATATTTCAATTAGAGACCTAGATGTTTCTAGAAAGAAAACTTGTGAAAACATGGGTCAACTGAGAAATCCAAAGATCCCAATAAAGGCAACAATAAGGTGTACTCTCTTTACCCTACCATAAATAAAATTACAAAATTAATTTTAGCTCAGCTGGAGTAATTAAGCCACAAACAAATTCCTAGGGAATTTAAAAGAAAGACCACTGGCATACCTCATGCAAGTCAAAACAAAATGCATTTGAAACCTCTAGTTTGACATACACAAAAAAGTGATAATGAATAGCAAAGAAAAACCTAGCATATCCAGAGTCCAATTTAAAGAGGAAATGTTTATATTTAATCACTCCACACCTTATTCTATTTAAACAGATTTCTTCACAAAGATTGGTTTATAGTTGAACAGTCAAACTGAACAAACCTAGCCCTATACTAAACATGAAGAACATAGCAATATCAATAAAACACAATATTTACTTTTAGAAGTTATCACTTCAGTTGATTAACGCTGATTTAAAGTGCAATAATAGCTGCAATGAAACCATTGTTTACCTACAAAGTTATTTTACTTTAGTAATTACGTTAATACTGCTCTCCAATTACAGTAATATCTGTTGCTTCTCAAGTTTTTACACTACTTTGTTCACTTGTAAGAGAAACTCCCTGCTAACACTGATGAGACCTTGCGAATGAATTATCATACCATGCAGCAACAGACCAAATGAATCTTAAATTCAACCTTCATAACAGACAGTAACACTTGGCAATGACTGCACTGCACTGATGGTAAAACTACTGGTATAACTACCATTTTCAAAATAGCAATAAACAAATTATAAAATTGATTATGTTCTGAGAATTATTATAAACAGTGTGGTTCAGAGACCAAGTCTACTGTTTCAGCTTACAAGAGAAACCATAATGTTAACTGTTCATCCCAGGCATTACTACCTAACAGGAAACCAGGTTCAGTGAATCTTGCACAATTATCATTGAAATATCAAATATTTAAATCCCAATGTTTTAAGTTTAATATAAATAAATTGACTGGTTTAAAGATTAGACACAGCATGCTAAAGTATAAATAACAGTGAAGCACCGTTTGCCCTGATTGGTGACCTAATTACGTTTCTAATCAAAATTCCCAGTGCTTATGACTATATAAATATCTGAATTGCTACTGAAATACCCAATGGCCTTTTCATAATTATCTAAACTGTCAACTAGTTATGACACTTAAAATGGCACAATTGTATTAGAGTACCTCTTTCAATTCCAGAATGGCACCTACTTCAAAAATTGACATTTCAGAAGAGCAAAGTCATATTATTCTATCATAAATTATATAATAATACCCTCCTGCAGGTAATGGAAACAGTTTGTCAGATAGCCTAAACATGTTAATGTTTATATTTTGTCATGTTACTGCTATCTGACCTCAGTAGCATTTGGTTGCAGGAAAAACTGTGTATGACTCAAAAGCATGACAAAAAATAGAACAAACTGGGTTTTTAATAACAAACTTCAAACCTTAGTTGCTTATGATTTGCTTGACCCCACTTCTATATTAAATGAAGGAAGAAGATTCTGCTTTCCTTACAAACATTTGTAAGTCACAAAAAAGTGACTAACAAAGATTTTTATGTGTACATCATACAAATCACAGTATTGCCAGTGGCCACCACAAGGTTAAGGAATAACATATCCAAATATTTATGAGAGCTGCCTTGACTTAAAGGTTAACTGGGATCTACAATTTACCACAAATCTGACTCATTCAACTAACAAATTGTGAGTGCCTCATACGCCTGGACTAGGGAGTGTGAGCATTCCACTGAGCAAGATTCCTAACCATGTCCTCTTAAGACTGAAATCAAAAGATATAAGAAAACCACTGGTTTTTTGGATTAAATAGGAGAAGGCCCAAGTTCAACAATGTAATAAGTCTGTTATGGAATGATTGTCTTTTGAGGATGGAATTACAGTAGGATATCACTATTTGTCAGAATTGTCAGCACAAATGAAATGAGGATCCTTTTATTGTTCCCAACTTAGTCACTGTTCTTGGGTAAGGAGAGAAAAAAAAAAAAAAAAAAAAAAAAAAAAAAAGTTGCAGAAAGTTCTAATTAAGAAAAGTTCATGCACGAGTCTCGTGACAATTCCTCAAAATTTTGTCAGTGGCATACCAAGCCCATATAGCTACAGTCTAGTTCAAATAGTATATCATCTTGCACAATGAGGAACAACAAACTTTAGTATGTATCAAGGGGTCTTGGAGTATTTGGAAAGTACTTAAAATGTAGTTTTAAAATTTGTATCGGCAAGGCTTTTTTCTTGTCGACAAGTAGATAGGGCGATGTGCAAGCTATCCCATCATTGTGTCTCCTGTACTGTCTCTGAAGAAATGTTAAACTCATAAGATCAATCACAGAGAATAGCCTAGACCTGAATATATCACACACAAAATCTCTATGCACTTTATGTGCATGGCATACCAATATCATGAAAAGTTTTTGGTCATTGCCTTAACATTTTTGCAGTCATCTCAGAAGTACAAGGCATGATATCATGGAAAAAGGCATCCCTTACTATAATTTTGATCAATGCTTGTTATTTTGGTTACTAAGCCTAATGAGAACTAAGAAAATGTATAATTACATCATATGCTCATATAGAAATTTCCCCCAGTATCAATAAATGGGGGGGTTCCTTCTTGGTCAACATATTGAATTTAAAATCCAATGCTATTGTCGTAAAGGAGGTGCACAGCCAAAATAATTATTCTAACTTGTAGTTATATGAGAGCAGCTGATATACAGATGTGGAGGAGACAGAATTTCAGACAAGTGAGAGATGGAATGTGGTAACGCCACCCAATGCAGTCTCTTCTTCCTTCAATAAATGACCAATACATACAATTAAACCATAATCTTTTCAAAGACAATGTTTTAAGATAGGGGCATATTGATGATAAAATATTCACTCAATGAAAGAAAATTCTACTTAATTTATTCCTTAGCAGATACAGGGTTTTATCTTTGGTGTGGAATATCTTGACCCTGTATTTAATACTAATGTTCCATACGACAAAATACGCTCACATAAAAAGAAATGTAAATTTTTCAATCTCTATAATTTAAAAAAAGTATATATAAACCAGACACCTAATTTATATTATTATAACTAATAATCTGTAAACCCAATTCTGAATTATTCATGAGATATTCAAAAAAACAAATCTAAAACATACTATGGTCACTGGTTTTATATGGATAAGTCGCTCAAATACCTATACATAATAACTGCTACATAAGATTCCGGAAACAGAACAATGCCAATTCACAAGGCTGACTTTCCGCCCTAATTTTTGCCCACATACCCCATTCACAAAAATATACAACCAAAAATAGATCAACATGTAATGAACGTTCCAAGAACTCTCATAATGTGAAGTTTTAATGCTGCCCCATAATTTTCAACAACCTACAGCACTTACCAGATTTCAGGCACATATAAATGAAGGTTATACTCAAAATGCTTGTTTACTAAAGAATAAGCATAAATGAATTTATAAATAACAAGTGGAAAAAAAAACAGGTGCACAAAGACTGAACAAGGATCACAAGCAGATACTTTATAACAAGATTTAACAAATTACAAAGAAAAGAAACTTGATTAAATGTCTATGACTTGTCATTGGAAGACATTCTGTCTTGAAATGTTCCAGTTAACTGAAAAAAAAAAATAACCCATCTACACATCTTTTTATTTTTCTTTAAAAACCTAATGTCATTTCAAAACAACCAAATACTTTAAATTTAATTCCTGGAAAATTATTTCTGACTGCAAACGCCATCAGATATCTATGACGTGAAACCCACAGTGGAGCATTTTCCTTCCAATCCTCCAGTGAAATTAGCTTTCACCTACTTAGTATTATGTCTTCTCAAGTAAAAGGTACCCTTCTGATGGCCAAGCTTTACTAATATGCTTTTCTTTTTTCCAAAATTAGTTTGTAATAAATTTCCAAACTATAGTAACATTTGATGAGCAAACTCGAACTTAACCCTTCCACCATGTAAATATCTACAATCACCCTGATTTTTCTTTGGTCTAATCTATATGGTGACCACTTCATTTCCATAAACATAAGTGTCAATTGCATTTGGAGCCCTAATCTCTAGTAAAAAAGAAAAAAAAAGTAAACAAACACACAATGTCAAGTGGATTCCTCAGCACCAACAAGTATTCAGATGCTGTACATTCTGTTCATTATCCACAGATTTCCATTCACTGGGAAACAAATTAGAATAGGCACCAAAACAACAGGGATCTATAACATTTCCCCTGGAATCTTTAAAGTCTATGATTTAAAAAATTATGTGCATCTGTCACAGTTTATGAACACTATCTTAGCCTGTGATGAATGACCTACATACCAAAATGCTGAGGTGATATGGGAATAATTAGAATTAGAATTAATGAAAACCTAAAAATTATCATTCAAAAAAAAAAAACTAAACTTGTACCAAAATACGAATTGATATTTAGCTCATACCTAACAATGGTAGTCAAGGAGATATTTCACTATATGGCCTGAAAAATCTTTTACTTTGTATAAAAAAGTCTATGTTTACTACCTAATTATCTCTGGAAAAGTATTATCCAAAACTTAGTCTACAATTTCTTTATATAAAAAAGTTGCAAAGACTTCTGACATTTTTCTGACTAGATTTTTCCTATTTATGTGACTCATGATATTTACTAACAGCAGCTCTGAATACTAGACACAGTGAAAGGGTTAAGCCAATCCTAAATCTAACATTTATTACATTATTCAACCCATGTTCATAATTTCATTTTAAATTTTATAAGTAATGTGCTAATTTTCAATACAGGTCACAATGCCAATGCCTGTGACACATGCAAAACTTACTTTTTATGTTTATATGTATATATACACAGAGCATATATATACATAATTTATACATACATGCATATTCATTCAAGTGTAGGTTTACGACATACCCCAAATAAAAAAATTTTTCGTATTAATTTTCAAGGCACATTGCACACTATACAGAGAATCAACTCTGGTAGTCATGCACTTTGACTTAATGTAGTTGCACAATATGGCAATGTCATTTTCTGTCTCTTGGAATATTTAGTAAATCTTCGCAGTCAACGTACTGTCTTTCTTTTCCCTAATCACAATTAAGGCAATTGTATCTTCCATGACTCAACTTGGAATGTCCCTTCCAAGTCATAATTAACCGTGGATTCCTGCATTTCAAGTGTGTTTAGGTATGGAATAGATAAGCGTGGAGATGTGATATATGGCTTGTCACGGCCACATATAAATAGCACATCCACACTATTTCTAATTGAGCTCCCAACACTTACATATCATATCTGACTAGAAGTAAGCCTACTGATCCACAGTCCTCATGGCAACCTGTCATGACAAAGGCATGCACACAAAAGGACATTCCCTTGAGATCAGTAAGGAACCAAGCTGCACTTGGTATTCGCAAAATTTCTGTGCTAAGAATACAACGGGTCAGCCATCCAGCGGAGGTCCTAGATATACCATGGAAACTTCTGTATTCCCATATACAGCAGATACTGAAGGATATAGCTGTTTATCTGGTAACCCTGCAAAATAAAAATTATTTAATACAATATACAAAATAAACACATTTTTAAATTGAAACAGAAATAGTCTAGCACTAGGCTATACTTAATGACTGGCATTTGGTCAGAACTTGAACATACAATATATAGTGAATCATTGTTTGATGAAACCATTTATTCAATATGTAGGATGGATATGAAATGTGATGAATGTACATATATTACATTACAACAGTTATCTACACATACACACACTTCATTAGACAGCAATCCATCTAATTACTTTGCAAACAAATCTCTCCCAAGTGGCTGTCTCATATACTGTCCCAAGGTTACATTGAACAGATTATAATGTTAAAGGGATCACCTAAATGATATGCTCTGAACTACAAACAGAAAAAATATTAAGTTACAAAAGGTCTGACAGCTAAGACAGAAAGACCAAAAGGAACAATTGTAAAGTTAAGGTAAAAAGCAATGCAACCGTTTCCAAAGACAGCAGCAAAGACCTTTCCAGTACCATCTACACTGTATTATGCAAAGCACTCAACAAGGGAACAACCTTATATGGGAACACCTTTAATGTTAATTACATCACTGGCCCAAAAATGACAAATTTTTTCAATGGTTACTTCGAGAAAGAATTATATAGGAATTGTACATCTTAAATATGAATAATTTTAAGAATATTATGTTATACATATATATAAGTTACCTGGAAAAAACAGCTTTCATGAACATGTGAAAAAATATTATTATTATTTGAAATGACATACACAGGGAACTTCTAATCAAAGAAAATTAAAACAGCGCTTCAAATTACAACCAGATTATTGGTGGTATTACTATACAGAATCTGGCTTCTCTCAGATCTTCAAAAGATAAGACTTACAGGGTGCTGTGCTAAGAGCAACAGACAAACCAGTATCAATTTGAGGTCCTCAACTGTAATTGCAAACTAACACAATTTATATTAAAAACCTGTCAGGCAACTTTTAGAGAGGGGGAGCTGTTAAAATCTAGTAATCCGTGGTAAAAAAAAAATAATTCATAAAAAATTCTGGTCCAAATTTTTCTATTCTTTATGATCAAAAGTTTATACCTCTCAAAAAAGCTTATACCCATATATACACTCTTAGCCTTTCACCAAGTAACTAATTGAATCTACAGTTAAGAAGGCATACTGTCCAACCTCACCATCCTTCATGTTCTGAATGAATGCCTCCATCAAGCATTAATGCTCATGGTGTGCAAAACTGTCTTCCCTCAGCCTAGTCTTGTGGCCCTTTTAGGAAGACTCAGGACCTTCAGTGGAATTGTAAATCAGAACAGTTGAAAGTAAGACCACTGGAAATCCAGCTGGAAGTCAGAATCCTCTTCTGCCTACCTCACACTCACAACTGTGCTTCTTTCAAGGAGGAAGTCCCTTGGCTTTTGACTCAAGTCCTCTACAAGGTAGAGGAACTTTATATTATAACAAAGAAGGATTACATGGGCGACCTGGAGATAATCAAAATGATGTTACTTCTTTTTGCCCTTTAGCCAAAGCCTTGTGACTAGAGAGCTTATCCTTTTGGCAAATTCATATTCAAGTCCACACATTACTTGACTTCTACAAGAAAGCACAAGAGAAAAATCAAACAGAAGAGCTGGGAAGAACCCTCAGCTAATTAGGATAAAGCAGCTAGATAAATTCAAGTGGAAAAAAAACTGCATTTACATAACTGCTCTCTGATGGTCTTTATACGCAGCCCACTTTTCCTTGAGGCAATGCCACTAAATTATTACAGCACTGTATAGGGGACAATGCACTGCTCTAATGTTTTTAAAGGTTCTCCACACACTTTCTTGAAAGATGAATCATAGGCTCTCCATTCAATTAAG
>NC_087204.1:98207197-98224697 GCF_015104395.2 Macrobrachium nipponense
CTAATTTATACTTCTGAATATGCCATAGATTTAGTCCCATAGGTTTAGATTTTTTTCTCAATAGTTACTTCGGTTCTTGTTCATAAATAACACAATGTGCAATTTTTTAAGCCAACAGTTCCCCTCATTCGATATTTTTGGAAGGGGGATAACGCTAGAAAGCTTCCGGTATCTCACCATGCTAAGAGAATATTCTAGATGGGTTTGCAGAGGGAGGAACTCTAGTCTCTTCTAGTATGCTATGTCCTTTGATGAACATCACGTACAGGATATCTGTCATGAGGACAGTGGTCCAATATCTGGATCTATTCCTTTAGATGTATAAACCTTGTGGTATTTCTGAGGGAATAATCTAGAAGGTGCATGTCGGAAGTCTGGAAGCTTGTTTCGGTTACTGAGCGTTTTGCATGATACTTTTTATTGAGTAAAAGTGTCTCTTTGCTCTGTTCCATTTCGCTTTTTCACCTTTATTTGCCTGATTTCACTTTTATCATTTGTTGCCTTCCGCCTCTTCTTGCTTATCAGTTACCTTGCTTTATTGCTAATTAGAATGATTTTATATTTATATTTAGTTCTCTACTCTTTTTCTGTTGACCTCTGCTGGCTTGTGTCAAGACCACCTAATGCCAAGAGAGCACCTTCCCTCAGGGAGGTGTGATATAGCGGTAAGGTGTTGAAAGGAATAGTGCGGACCTTGGGCTAGGCCTACTTTTCAAAAACTTTCCTTACGCTATGCGTGGTTTCCTATCTTGAAATATTTCCCGATCCATTACGAATGTAAATATTTGAGGAGCAAATAGAACGACAGAATAAAAAAGGACACACAATTGCATGAATGGTTGGGTAGATATGAAAACTCTGTGACTGAACGCTAAGTGCCGGAATGTGAAATCCTTTCCTCTCGTTTTTGCATCGAGAAAGGGACCGTGAATGAATGAATGATTGAACGTAGGAAAAACTGACTGAACGCACTGCGATAAAATGTCAAATCCTTTTGTATAACCCAGGCTGAGTCTGCCGGTTCCCTATTGCATTGTTTTACGGTCTGCAATCCTTTGCTTCCAATTAGTGTAACCAATGGAATGCCTTCGGGCCCCACAAGGGTCTGGGAAATGAAAAAAGAAAACGGAATCAGTGGTGGGAATAGATTTCAAAGGGAAACGATACCATTTTGCTGTCACGGAATTTGTAGGGATATGCCGTTTGCATAAAGTTATGTCGCAATTATCGTGCATGGATCGCGTTTTCTGTTATGGTATGTCAAAATCGTATTTCATTAGTCAGACGGCAATTAAATTTCATGGTCATAACTCCATTATCATTATTATTCTGTCCTCCGAGATTAAACTTAAACAGGGAGACCTACTATACCCTTCCCGCTTGGTTAACCCGAAGGTAATGAATGACCTTTGGTCGTGGGGGAAAGGTGACCCTGAACTTCAACAAAAAATCACCTTTTACAGGAATGTGGTGGAATTAGAAGCTGAATCCCGTGTGGATATAGAACAGAATAGAATATAGCAGTTAGACCTAAAGCCAAGTGCTGGGACCTGTAAGGCCATTCAGCGCTGAAAGGGAAAATTGAGAGTAGAAAGGTTTGAAAGAAGTAACAGGAGGAAAACGTCAAAGCAGTTGCACTATTAAACATTGTTAGAAGAGGGTGGAAAGTAAGAAGGAAGAGAGAGAACATGAACGGATGTACAGTAAAAGGAACGAAAGAGGTTGCAGCTAGGGGCCGAAGGGACGCTGCAAAGAACCTTAAGTATAATGCCTACAGTCTACAGAGCGTGAAGCACGCATATGTTATCACTTCGGTAACTGAACTGAAAAAATAATTCCGTTAATCTTTTTTTTTTCTATCTCAAGTAAGTCCGTACAGCTTCCGGAAGTCGCTTCATAATAACTACGTCACGAGAACTTCATATTTCTTTCGCGCCGTAAACGCAGTGGAGCCAGTGTGTCTTGATACTTGTGTATCTTCAACAGTCAAGTGAGCGTGAGTGGCGTGTAGGGTGTATACACATACTATATTTATATAATAAATATACACACATGTAATATATATAAAATATATATATATATAATATATATATATATATATATATATATATATATTACATATTTTTCCACTTCCATAAGGCAGAAGAAAGAACGGAAATCGCAGACCCTGACCTACTACATGGCAAAGTTCCCCCTCTCGCTTTCCATTACCCTGATTGTGGCCGCCATGTTGTCTGACGTCATCGTAACTACGAATGCTGGTATGTGTCAAGTCGTGATGTGACGACGTTCTTTTAAGAAAATAATAGTAACTGATGTTCTTTTAGGAGAATTGTAACTTATGTTCTTCCAAGAAAATAATGGTAACTACTGTTCTTTTAAGAGATTGTAACCGACGCACTTTTAAGAAAATTATAGTAACCGATGTTCATTTTAGAGAAGAATCGTAATTGGCGTTATTTTAATAAAATAATAGTAACTCCTGTTTTTTTTTTTAAGAGAAGAATCGTAACTGACGTTCTTTTAAGAAAATAATGGTAACTGACATTCTCTTAAGATGACAACAGAAACGGACGTTCTTTTAAGAGAATAATAGTTACTATTTCATTATTCAATAATTGTTCTTGTATCAGTTATAACATGCGTGCATGCATGAAAATATATATGGGTTTGCATTTGCTGGAATTGCTAGCAATGGTGGTATGTATATATATATATATATATATATATATATATATATATATATATATATATATATATATACACACACAAAAAGGAGTGTTATGATATATAATATAAAAACCGGCGTATTATATATATATATATATATGTGTGTGTGTGTATGTATGTATGTATGTATTGAGTATATAAGAATAGAATATCGGGGCATTATAACTTAAAAATCAGCGGAGCATCGTAATATAAAAGGCAGCAAAAATTACCGGAGAGTTATAATAAAAAGAAGGCAGCAGAAAAACCGGAAAGTCAGCAAAAACCAAAGTATTGTAACACAAAAGTCAGCAAAAAGAGGAGTATTATTATATAAGCCAGCAAAAAATCAAATATTATAGCATGAAAGTCAGCGAAAAAAAGTATTATTAAATGAGTCAGCAAAAACTTGGAGTATATTAATATAAATGTCAGCAAAAAAAAAAAAAAAAAAAAAAAAAAAAAACCGGTATTATAAGTAAAAGTCATCAAAAACTGGAAGATATGATTTATATATATACATATACGTATATATAATAAGGTTTTTATAGCAAATGTCAGCAAAAAAAGAAAAAAGTAACATGGTATTAAAATCAGCAAAATGAAAAACCCTGGCGTACTATAATATAAAAGTGAACAAAAAAGAGCAGGCTGTTATGATATAAAAGAAAAAATATATATATATTATTAATTATAATGTTAGCATAAAAGCCCAGATTATGATAGTATAAACGCAAGCCAAAGTAAAAAAAAAATCCGCAATGTATTATCTTCCATTTTTCTTATTAAGTCCTCCGCTCTAAAACGAGAAGAAAAAGAAGAAGAGGAAGAGATCATTTACACGAAAATCCCAATATCCTTCTTTCATACCCTCGGTTTGTCCAGGCATCGCCATCTTGAATTAAGATTCAAGATGGCGTTGGTCCAGATCGATCCCGCACTACTTCCAAAGCACTGGCAGGACCTCCATCATTGAACTAACAGTTTCTTCTATCATACTGCATATTCCACAGTCACTTGTTTGATATTTCATATCATCGCATCTATCGAACGGAAAGGTTTTCAATTTCTCTTCGAAAGTCTTCAAATCTCAATCATTTTTAGCTCAAGAGGAAGTTTGCTGTATAATCTACTACAGTAGATTTACATCAACCTTGCATTTAATGTTTAGGCCCGTCCCTTTCGACGCTCCTGATTGGCTGTTGATAAGCCAGTCATAGGACTGGAAACTCCCAGTTTCTCGAGTGTTCACATAGGCAGGATGTATGTTCCACCTATCCTGAGGGATACGTCTTTCAAATGTACCCCTCAGAAGAGGTGGAACATTCATCCTGCCCGTGTGTGAACTCTCGAGAGAGACTGAGAGTTTCCTGCCCTGTGATTGGCTTATCAACAGCCAATTAGGAGCGTCGTGAGGGACTGGCCTAGACATCAAATGTACGGTTGATGTGAATCTACTATAGGAGCATTTGAGAGAGAGAGAGAGAGAGATGCCACAAACGATGCAGGTACTCGGTGTTCGGTTGCCGTCAGATTTTCACAAGAAATTGTCTTCTGTCTTTTCCAGACTGCGTGCCGACCGAACAGAATCCCTTGACTATTAAACTGCTGAGAGACGACGGAGAGAGCGATGATCACAAGACCGTGTTTGGGTTGAGGCCGCTTGCTGACGATTTCCGTCTAACCGTAACGGTCGAGGACAGTGGCGGGAAAAAGATAACCTTGATCATACGCAAGGGGAACTTCTCTGTGCTTGGATCAGAAGCAAGGTCTTGGAAACCTCTGCCCCAGCTCGCGTGGACCGAGTTTCAACTACTGGTCAAGGAGGGAATGTTCTTGGAGTTGACAAGCATCCAAAGACCTATGGACCAGATCAATTGGGCGGACGGTACCAGACCCCCCTACAGGGCCCTTCTTATTCGAGAGAAAGTGGACGTTTATTCCTGGTACTGCAGCAAGTTTGGTGAGTTCTGCTAGCGAGTAATTTTTACTTTCTCTCATGCGACAGGGGAAATTGAATCAGATTAATGGAAAGCTTTCTTTAAAACGAGGTCCTCTTCTTGGTATAGGTGTTCAATTAAGACTAGTTTGTTTCAGTAGGAGTTTTTTTTTTTGACATTAGCCAAGGTTTTCCTGTTGATTTTTTTTTTCAGTTCATACTCTAGTTGCCTGAATTTTTCTGTTCAATTATGTCTTTTTTGAATTTTTGGTGGGAAAGCTAACCGACTCGGTTTCGATCTTATACCTTCTACGTGTGGTGGGGGACCCGGGAGATGTCGGATACCAGAAACGGATAATGGAATTATGGCCTGAAGGAACTATAATAACCTTTCCAGTAATAGAATCCAATATCGGTACCGAAGCGGCTTATCGCAAGTACGATTCCGAAATTGCCGTATGTGTTGACATTGCAATCACGAGTTCAGTCTGAAAACTTGTGTATACTTACAAAGTTGAAATGAGAAAAGAAACTGCCAGGAAAATATTAAAAATCTATCGCAGTTGTAAAGTGGCATCCCTTTCCATTCAGATTCTTAAAAGTCATGATTCTAATTTCGAATTATCAAAAGGAAACCGAATTTGAACAGTTGAAATATTATTTATTTATTTATTTATTTATTTATTTATTTTTGCTAGGGGACGCAACCCATTATATCCAAATAGTCGAAAGTTGATTGCATATAGAAAGTTTTTGATTCAAGTGAAGATACAACTCGTCTAAATACCACAGGACCACTTTCGACTATGTAAAGACTCATTAGACACTAACATGAATGCAAGAAGGTTTAACCAAATGCCTAGGCCAAAGAAGTATGGTATAAAGACGTCTACAGATAATTGAAATAATAATTGAAATTTCACTGTAAATTCATGCATACGGAAGACCATTAGTTTTCTATAAATGGGATTTAGGCCCATGTGACGTAAGCGAGTTCAAAATTCTTTGGTGCTCTTTCTGTAGACTTTGCTTCGGTGAGCTCCTTACCAGTGCTGCCAACCCCTCTAACCCTACGCCCCCTACAGAAGACGAGAAATTACCCTACATAACTGAAAATGACCAAATATTCTGCGGTTATGATAATAAATAAATCTTTAGATTATGTTTATATGCAATATCATGAATACTAATAAGCATATTGATCTAAACTTACCTTGTTACAATTACCCTTCACTTTAAAATACTGCCCTGCTGTCTAAAATTTTGTCCATATTACCCTACGCGTAGGGCAATTACCCTACAGTTGGCAACGCTGCTCTCAACCGCATTCCATAACGGTTATAACAATTAATCAGTTCGTTAAACGATTGGGAACTGCATTTTGGGAAATTAAAAAACCTTATATCTTCTCTTAGTTTGTCGATTTCACCACTTCCTAAGTCTGTCAAACACACTGATCGTTAGGACGGCGATTAAGGAGTTCCCACTCCTACAAACGTCTCGTTATTATGAAGGTATGGGCTTAGCAAGGCTTAGATGAGACTAACGAACTTTTAAGTTTTCCAACCTCTACCCTTGAGTTTAGAAATGACATTAAAACACAATCGACTATAAATTTATTCATTCATATTAAACCTACTTTCTTATTTTAAAACAAACATGAGGGGCATAATATTTGACCTGCGCTCCCAACCTCAGTTTTCGCTACACGAGGCATAGGGCATTTAGACAGTCAGAGGTCACTATACTGGCTTAACTAATTTTAAATCAGCCCTATACTTAAGGCACTGTCGCGTTCAAGATGTCATTGCGATATGACTGTGTGGAAAGCCAAAGCGGAACTTAAAGTATGTGGCAGATCTTATGCGAAACCATAAACAAAAGATTAACGTTGAGATTTAAATGGCTCATTAGATGTAGCAACGCCGATATTAATTATTATGAGTAATATTTAACATCAGTACTACAATTTCCTTTACCATATTCAACTCAGCTTCGTGCTGATACGGACCAATGAACCGAAACAGAAGGATAGTAGGTACAGGAAAATTAGACTCATCGTCAGCTCGAATATTTGACATACCTGCTGCTACATGACGTGATAATCACTCACCCTCGTAACTTTACAGGAATGATGAACAGAGTCCTTTTGTCTGTTGCACTAGCTTTAAATGCAATCATGACGTTTACCGGCATCCTCTACTGGACGAGGAAATGGACGGCAGCCCGCGAACGGCGAAGACAAACGGAGGCAAACAATGGACAAGGACTCCAGATGCAAGAAGCGTTGAGTTCCACGCAAAGACGCATTCACCACCAACTCCAACGGTCCTCCAACGCTGAATCATCGGCCGTCCCAAATGGAATGGGACATGACAAAGAAGCGCTCGAGTTTCATCAGCCTAGTAAACCACAAGAGCAACGAGGACCCGACGCACAGAGAGACGACGATGTCTACGAACCCATCTCACATTTGTACGAAAGAATGTCTTGGCTCACTGATTGAGTAGTTTCATTCTGTACTTTTTTTGTTTGTTGGAGGACGCCTTAGGTGTGTCTGTCATGAAATCAAAAGAAACTGGTATTTTTTTCCCAACTATCTGCCAGGTTATGGATATTCAGTGACAACGACATTTGTGTATTGTCAAGTTGACGATACTGTGACTATACTCTGTTTTTTCCCCATCTGCCTGTGGTGGTCGCGCATGGTAACACTGCGTCCAGGGCTTTAAATAGTTACGCTATGTGTGAGTTTTAGGTAAATAAAAGGATATCTTGGTGTACATTTGCAACTGAAAAGTGTTTTAATAATTTACTGTATGCAAATTACACCGTTAATATTCGAAATAGGATATTATTTAAAGCCCGGAACGCAGTGTTACCATGCGCAAACACCACAGGCGTATGGACAGATGGAAAAAAACAAAGTATAGTACTACATGCTTACGCCAAACCATTTCCAGTCGTATGCATGCTCATCACCAATAACGTGATATAATTCTCATTTCATCTCATTTTAGGATTTTGTCCTTGTAACCATTAATCGACACTTATGTTGTAAGAATATGATGAATAGTGGCGTTCAGTAATTGAAGTAGTTATCACCGATGCAAAGTTACAAACTGCTCAGGTGTTGTTTGCATCAGATATTTGTGCATTTGTATTCATATACCTTTATTTTCCGTTAGGGGTAGTGCCGTCAGTGGACCCCATGCGGTGCACTGTAGGCATTACTTAAGGTTCTTTGCTGCGTGCCTTCGGCCCCTAGCTGCAACCACTTCAGTTTCTTTTACTGTACCTCCTTTCATATTTTCTTTCTTCATCTGACTTTCCACCCTCTTCTAGCACTTGATTCATGGTGCAACCGAGAGGTTTTCTTCCTGTTACACCTTTCTAACCTTTTACTGTTAATTCAAATTTCGGTTTCAGCGCTGAATTACTCATAGATCCCAGTGCTTGGCCTTTGGCCTAAATTCTATATTCAATTCAATGCATTTCATATGCCATTATTTAGCACTGGACGAGTTTACTTAAGAAAAACTCGCTCGCTAAACACTGCCATTCCCACTGTAGTTCCAATCTTTCATGTATGGGCGCGCCATTGATATCAATTTGTTTGCCATGCACTGTTAATACCCATTTTGCTCATTACATAAATGATCAAACTTTATGAGACTGATATTGTATAACAGACGTAAAGAGAGAGGGAGAGAGAGAGAGAGGAGTATTTCTTTCAGGACAAAGGATTACGAAAAAAAACATTGCATATCACATACCCTTTTATTCTATACATGGAATAAAGTGTGAAGTAAAAAGGTTGACCATTTATAAAACCTGGTAACTTTTAAATGCATGTACTGATGTGCACTCTTGGGGCGTTGGGGCTCGGGAGAGGGGGGGGGGAGGGACAGGGGGTGTGGGAGGGGGAGGGGAGGGGGGGGGGGAGCAAGGAACAGGCCATTTAGTCATTACAATTACAGGAACCGTTTTCTACTGTACAGGGAAGAAGGGACTTTCAAGTGGACATGGCTTCGCAATGACAAATTCTATTCTCAACTGAACCTCTGATGATTTTCCTAACAGTAAACAAGACAGTTATTACAAATGGTTTTTTTTTAATATATATATATATTATAGGACATATACAGAAACCTGCGGTCTCTTAACCTTAGGGTGTATCATAGAAACACATATCAAGTATATGACAGTCTCTTCATAATAAAATCTATATTCAAAAAACAACTTATGGCTATCAGGTTCATACACTACATCCAGATAGAAGTCATCTGGTGCTTTTGTCCTTTCACTTTTTATTGTTTATTTTATTCTAATTTTGGTATACTCGATTCATTTCTCGAAAGTTTCCGAATCACCGTTACATTCGGAAGCTCAACAAACAACATTGTATTAATAGAAACAATACCCAGTTCTGAAAAATAACGACAATAATAATATTAGATGATTCCGGTTCACTCACGAAGTTGGGAATGAAAACATGATACATGCTCAGTTTCAGCTCTCTCTAGAACAGGGGTTCCCAACCTTTTTGTTCTTCTGTATCCTTTGGGAATTTTTGTAGATTCCTGTGTACCCCTAAACATTGACGATGGAAAAGAAAAACAATGAAATTGATGTTGTGATATTGTCGCAACTTTTGCTAGTGAGTGTCAGTAGGACCGAGTGACTCAAGGCAGATGCCAACCGCGGGAGGTTCCATTATAAGTGTAAAATAAATGGTATTCACCCTACTCTTGATACAACTTAAACTAAAAGCTTTGCTCACTAAAATGAGGAAATAAAAGGAACACAGACACTGACTATTCGCTCAGATCCAATGTACCCCCGGAAGAGTACAAATGTACCACTGGGGTTACATGTACCCCAGGTTGGGAACCCCTGCTATAGAAAGTAAGATAGATTGTTTGGATGAATGCGAAAACACTTTCTCTTACCCTTGACGATGAGTGAAAACGGCACATCAAAGAAAAAACAAATCAATCAACCCGCCCAATGGGAGAGCCCCACCAACATGGCAGAACCACATGACGAGCGTGAAAAAAAAATAAAAGGAAAAAACATCACGTGAAAATAACGGCCGGGCGATTATATCAAGACGGCCGTGTAGATTATTGCCGGATGTTGTTCTTACTATATCTTCCCCTGGTAGAAAAAATGGGAAGAAAATACGGGGTTCCGGGAAGACTTTTTTTTTTTTATTTTTTATTTTTTTGTTTTCTCTTTGAACAAGCTACTGGCTTCACAAGCTACGATACGTAAGCTACGGGATCACATTATGGCAATAATATCTTTTTATTTATATTTCTTTCTATTTCCCTCTCTCTCTCTCTCCCTCAGCTTTCTTTGAAAAAGTTTCATGAAGCGAATGCTATTATGGCGGACAGCAACAGAATGTCTTTCTTTAGCAGCTATGATGGATTTCTCAAAAACTGCAATTTTTGTTGGAAGGACCACTAATGCTGATAAAACTGATAAAAAATTAAAAGCCCAGTCCAAGCTGGACAGTTTAAAGTTTAAACAAACAGTTAATATAGAAACTATAATTATAAAACGATAAGAGTATGATCAAACTAGCAGACAAAAAACAACATGAGCGTGGAAAGAACTTTTGGGATGTTCAAAGGAAACATATTGGATATCTTTGCTCGCTCTCGCATGAGCTGAAATTATAATAATGGGGAGGAAGGAAAGGAGATGGAGGGAGTGGAGGAGGAGGTGGAAGACGAGGTGGCGGAGGGGGAGAGGGAAAGAGAGAAGAAGGGAGAGGAGCGAGAGACGGTGGATGTCCGAGGGAGGAACAAGGGGGCTTCCAGCAGGAGTTTGAAGGGGACGAGAGAATGGAAAAGTCTGCGAAAGGTGGGCGAGGCGGTGGCGGTGGTAACCTGGGAGGAGGAGGAGGAAGATAAAGATCAGGTAAAGTAGGGTCCGAAGTCGGACACAAAACGATATCATCGTCATTGTTATCAACGTTATCATACACCGCGATGTGCCTCTGATCGAATGACCACCAACGCTCGCAGGCGACGTCGTACTGGAAGTCGGCGCAGTTCGACTCTGCTTTGTTGTTTTCGCTAAGTATGTCGTCAGCTATAGATGGGTCCTCGCCAACAGTAGCCCCTGAAGCACCACCATCTGATTCCCGTCCCCTGATCTTTCCATTACCCGAATCGTCAGGAACCGCATTTCCTTTCCTTTTCTCAGTGGGAAATAATATTTTCGGAAACTTGTTTTGATTCGAGGTTGCCACTGGTTTCCCTTGTGAGTCGTTTTCCAAACTGGAATTCCCATTTCCAGACCTGAGAACTTCTCCCATTCTTAAATCGTCACCCGTGAGATTCAGCAAAGTAACGCTCATGTTCTTGTTGATTAAAATACCTCTGGAAAGGGCGTCTAATTTTGGTCTTGGAGACACCTTCCAAGACGGACGCCTGCTGGAATCTAAATCTTCATCTAGTTCGTCGTGACCTGGCTCGACCTCTTCCCCGCGAATGCTTCTCCGGTATCTCTCGGCGAGGAGGTCATCCCTGTCGACCTCGAGATGGCGGCCGAGGTTCTGGGCAGGGTGGGAGGGTCGAGAGAGAGACATTCTGGATTGAGAAATGTTGAATGACTGAGGAGGAGGAGGAGGAGGAGTACTATCGATCATAGCGCGCCTTGATGTGGTTACGGCGCCGTCATCCATAAAGGGAGTGCCACAAGGAGAAGTGCCAGTAGAGGCGAGGGCGATGCCAAGTCCGCCCCTGCAGCGGACCCGCACTCCAAGTCCGTCTTGAGTGCCTCCATGATGGACTTGTTCTTCTTGTTGCTACAGGGGGTTTGGCGGAGGCGGTGGACGGTGTCCTGACATCGGAGGTATTCGTCCAGGCGGCCTTTGTCCACGCACACCGACTGGCGCCACTTCTTCAGCCACCCTTCGATCCACCTAGGGAAGAGAATAAAATAGAATAGAGAATTTAGGCCAAAGGCTGAGAAGCGCTGGGACATACGAGGTCATTCAGCGCTGAAAGGGCTATTGACAGGAAAAGGTTTGAAAGGTCTAACAGGAGGAAAACCTCAAAGCAGTTGCACTGTGAAAATAATTATTAGGAGAGTGTGGAAAGTAAGATGGAAGGAATAAAATATGAACGGAGGTTCAGTGACAAAAATGAAATGCCCACAGTGCACTGCATGAGGGGCACTGATGGCACTACCCACTACGAGGAAAAAATAACGACCGAGGTACATTCATCATACATCTGTCAGTCGTTAGTGGAAGAGAAATGAATCTGAAAACCTGTTCGTATGAAAATCATAGAGTTGACTTTTCCAGAAATCAAAAGAGGCTTCCAGGGAGCTTCAGAACAATGTAGAAATACCGTCTCCCATTTGGTGTTTGCCATAAAACGAATTTCCAAATGTAGTATCAAAAGATAACTTTTCAATACCCTAGATATTTATTAAAGTTAGATAAGTTCTTTTTTAAACCCTCAACGATGCTAATCGCTATTAAATTATCACGATCAAGGAGGGGGATTTTTTTTTTGGACATTGCAGAAATTGATTCACAAAAAAGGAATGCATATGTTTAGCACGCCAAATTACACATGAACTGTTAATGAAAGTACAGAGAAGCTAAATTAATTTCCGGAAAATGTCATACAAATAAATGAATGAAAATTCCATTGAAATGAAACATTTATAGGGAAAAATTTGAATTGTAAATGACATTGAAAGCAAACATTACTCTAATTACTTTAAATTAATCACACAGTATATAGAGTATGAGAGAAATAAATTCATATAATGATGACCTAAGAGTGACATATATGAACAAGCATTGTACTATACTGGTCTCTGTTTGTCTGTCTGAATCTCTCTCTCTCTCTCTCTCTCTGTCGTGCGGTCTTTCAACGAAGCCCCGCATGTAAACTAAGTCTGCCCGCAGACAATACACCCATTAGGGCCATATCTGCGGGCCACTGGCCACCGCAGGCAGCCCGCCGTTCAAATCCTTACCCAATGCCACAATCACAATTCCAGTTGTTGTTATGCATCCTGAGATCCGTGAGGAACACGGTGTGCGGAGTTCCTGGATATCCCGTGGTCGAGGGCTCGCCCAGTTTCGTCATGGAATTGTTGAGGGCCGCCACAGCAACGTACCTGGAATGGACAGATTTAGAAACGATAAATTTTACTGGAAATATTTTTCCATAGATTGCTCACTCTTGCGTCATTTTGGGGAGAAATCATATTTTCATAGATTGTTTACTTTGTTATTTGTTACTAAGGCTCTGACTTTCAGTCACGCAGATTGTTTGCTTTTGTTCTTTGTTACTGAGGCTCTGACTTTCAGTAACATAGATTGTTTACTTTTGTTCTTTGTTACTAAGGCTCTGACTTTCAGTAACATAGATTGTTTACTTTTGTTCTTTGTTACTAAGGCTCTGACTTTCAGTAACATAGATTTTTTACTTATGTTCTTTGTTACTAAGGCTCTGACTTTCAGTAACATAGATTGTTTACTTTTGTTATTTGTTACTATGGTTCTGACTTTCAGTAAAACTATACATGTAAAGAAGAATTATTTTCGATTATATTAGCATGAGAATAAGAATGATTTTCATTCTGCGTTCATTTGCATAATTATTTTGATTTTGTGTTTATTATCAGGATTGTTCTTACTATCTATGTTACCACGAGGGTTAGAATAACTTGTTAATTAGATTTCTTTCGATTATTTATGTTAACATAAAGAAAAGACTAATTTTAACGTTGATAATTTATGTTAACATGAGGAAAAGAAATTTTCATAGTGTTAATTTGTAGTTATTCCGATTATCTATGCTAATTTAGGAGATAATCATTTTCATGCCGTGTTATCTAGAATTATTTTGATGTGTTAATTTTCGTAATTATTTTGATAATAATCATTATATATGTTAACACGAGGAGGGAATAATTTTAATCATGTGTCAATTATCAAAACTATTTAGACTGTTTATGTCAAAAGGGAAAAAAGAATAATATTCATACTATCTTAATTTGTTTGATATAATGTCATAAATAAAACTCCACCCAAACTTGAAATGTCTTTCCATTATTTACCAAAAGGTTCAGATATACAGCACTAAAGTTAATATACGAAACTACACACATTCAAATATACAGCACTAAAGTTAATATACGAAACTACACACATTCAAATATACAGCACTAAAGTTAATATACGAAACTACACACATTCACGATACGACTACCGTTAATATACGAAACTACACACATTCAAATATACAGCACTAAAGTTGATATACGAAAATGCACCCTTTCAAATATACATCACTAAAGTTAATATGCGAGAATGCACACTTTCAAATATGCAACACTCAAGTTAATTAATATACGAAAATGCACACATTCAAATATACAGCACTAACGCTGATATTCGAAAATGCACTTTTTCAATATACAGCACTCAAGTTAAATCAATATACGCAAATGCACATTTTCAAATATAGCAGCACTCAAGTTATTAATATATACGAAAACGCACACTTCAAATATACAGGACTAAAGTTAACATACGAAAATGCACATATTCAAATATACAGGACTAAACTTGTATACGAAAATGCGCATATCCAAATATACAGGACTAAGTTTGCGCACATTCAAATATACAACAAAGTTAATTTACGAAAATGCACACATTCAAATATACAGGACTAACGTTAATATACGCAAATGCACCCATTTAAATATACAGGACTAAAGTTAACATACGCAAATGCGCATATTCAAATATACAGGAATAAGTTAATATACGAAAACACACACCTTAAAATATACAACACTAAAGTTAATATACGAAAATGTACACGTTCAAATATACAGCACTAAAGTTAATATACGAAAATGCACATGATATTGTTCACCGACAGACTCATCAGATGATTCGTCAGTATTATTCACATAAATATTCATATTAATACATTCATCACCTCATTGAGGCTCCGAATTGCTGAGTAAGGTCATTATGCCATAATGAATTTTTTGCTTTCGACGATAAATAAGTCATTAAATTACTTTTTTTTCTACTGTGCATGTGGTGTTGCATGATAAAAGGTCATGCTTTTCGTTGATCACTGATATATTTGCGATGGTGATGATTTGCTATGCTTTATTTTCAACAGAGCCTTGGATGAAGCTATTGTGTTGTTTATGTCTGCTCTCTCTCTTCTCTCTCTCTCTCTCTCTCTCTCTCTCGTCTCCGATCGTCTCTCTCTACGTCTCTGCTCTGCTCTCTCTCTCTATACGTTCATATATATATATATAATATATATATATATAATATATATACTATATATACATATATATACATTATATATATAGTGAGATTATATACATATATTATAGTATATATATGTGTACTGTTATATACATACATACATACACACACACGCACACACACACACACACACACACACACACATATATATATATATATATATATATATATATACATACATATATACACACATATACGTAGACATGACTAAGACATTTTACAAAACAAAGGAAGATAGTACATCCCCAAAGATCACTAAGACGTTTCCATGTTTTATCATCAACAACTTCCTTCCTGTAATGAAGAACGTGAATGAAAAAATGAGAACAAAAAAACATACGTTATCCGGAAAAAAAAAAAGGTTGGCTGAGACAAACAACCGTTCAGAAACGGAAGTTACAGAAACGCAACGGTTACCGCCTAAGTAACGGTTCTGCGTCCGGGAACAGACGTTTTAAAGGCCTCCGCTTTCTGTATATGTTTGCCATGCCATCAGAAATCCATTTTGCGCGATTGAAATTAATCGTGACGGATGGACGGTTGCGTTCTCGAAGATTAATGGCATTGTTCATCTTTATTTACCTCATTGCAGCAGACTCCACCCTCCCTCCCTAACCGCCACCCACCTCCCTCCCCTTATCTCTCTCTTTTTCCGATTTTTTCCCCCTCTCCTTCTCCTGATGCATAGGCATTCATCTTTCCCCCTTAACCTCATTTAGGATTTCGTTTACTCATTTACTCCCTCCCTCACAACCCCCCCAATATCTCTCTCTCTCTCTCTCTCTCTCTCTCTTTCTTCGTAATTAGTGTCTGTTTACTTTATTTCATCACATGATAGCAATAATTGCATATGTATGTTTATATACTTACATACATACACATACAGTATACACATATACACATACATATACATACTACGCAATCTCGATCAACGTACACAAACCATGATACGAGCACTTTGCATTTCCTACGTTAATTCGGGAGAAGTTACAATTAAAAATTAAAGATCTAAATGACCTGAACAGTATTGAATCAAACATGCATTTATTTGTTTTTATTCATTCATACTACATCAACTTACTTTACTAATTCAAATTCAAAATCTACATTACCTAAATAGTATTGAATCGAACATGCATTTATTTGTTTTTATTTATTCATACTAAATCAACTTACTTTACTAATTCAAATTCAAAAAATTCAAAATCTTACATGAACCTGAATAAGTATGTGAACGAACAGCATTTTAAAATTTGGTTTTTATTTATCCATTACTAACATCCAATTTACTTTAACTAATTAAAAATTTCAAGAATTTCTAAAATTGACCTAATAGTGTGAATCGAACGTACATTTATTTCTTTTTATTTATGCATACTAAATCAACTTACTTTACTAATTCAAATTCAAAATCTAAATGACCTAAATAGTGTTGAATGGAACATGCATTTATTTCCTTTTTATTTATGCATACTAAATCAACTTACTTTACTTTAGTTTACTAATTCAAATCTTTTTATTTATTCATACTGCATCACCTTACTTTTCTAAATAAAAATCAAATAATCTACATGGACCAAGTAGCGTTGAATCAAACATGCATTTATTTCTTGTTATTTATTCACACTAAATCGACTTACTTTACTCTTCCTAAATTCTTGAAGACGTCCCTCGGGACCTCCTCCATCTTGGTCCTGTAGAACGTCAGCTGCAGTTCTCTTGATCTCAGCTCCTGTAGGTTGTGAACACATTAATCACAATGAAGGGACGACACGAAGGACATAGTATTATGGTGATACTCAACATTAAAACCTGCTCTTATATTCTTCACATTTGTCAAATTGAAAAACGATACAAGACATTGGGGGTAAATAGAAAAATGTTTTGAATAGGAAAAACATAATGGAATGCAGGCTAGAATATAGCATTTAGGCCAAAGGCTTAGTACTGCGACCTAAGAGGTCACTCAGGGCTGAAAGGGAAATTGATAGTCGAAAGGTTTGAGAGGTGTAACAGGAGGAAAACCTCGCGGTTGACCTATGAAACAATTATCAGAGAAGGGTGGAAAGTAAGAGGAAAAAAGGTGAATAAGATGAGAAGGACAGTAAAAGAATGAAAGGGATAGCAGTTAGGAGCGAAGGGACGATGCAAAGAACCTCAAGTAATGCCTACAGTGCAACGCGTGACGGCACTTAAACCCCCTACGACGAATTATGGAATATGAAGGATTCTAGGTACCTAAATATAAAAATGGCGAACTTCCTTTTCACTCAGCCTCGTAGTATCCTAACAGTAAATGAATTATATAACATCAATTACTCTCGTAATGAATTATGTCGATAGCTTTACTTAAAATCATTCTAAAGAACAATCTGAGTGAGGATAAACCAAATATTACACCGGGTACTGTAATTAGAATACAAGAGATGCTTTTATAAACCAATAATAACTGCAATTTTGATCTTCGCTGAAAAATGGGCTGTCAGGCTTTACTTTCTGGCAACAGCAGA
>NC_087204.1:98229697-98234697 GCF_015104395.2 Macrobrachium nipponense
GAGGCAACTGAGACATGGAAAGGCCAGAACTGAGTCGAAGTTCTTCCAGTCCACCCCCTATGTGAAGGAAAGCTTCGTTATCGATGGAGCTAATTCTGTTATTTGAGAGGTCAAGAATCTTCACCCCTGGGACGTGTTCAAAGGCGTTACTAGAGATACCAGATATTCCATTTTTCATCAAATAGAGTTTCTCAACAGCTGGACCAAACCCAGCAAAATCTTCCTTGGACAATGAGGTATCTGGCAGTGTGCTTAGACCCAGGGTTCTGACATTCCTCATTTCCTTGAGTTTCTCCATAGGGATTGAGCCCATGTTGTCACCAAGGAGATTGAGATAGTGAAGGGTATACCGGAAGCCATTGAATGATTTGCCTGGGTCAATCGACATCTTGTTGTTGCTGAGGGAAAGGGACCGCAGAGCGTCGAGTTTGTCGAAAGCCTTTTCGGGGATGTACGACAAATTGTTGTAGCTTAGATCAAGAGTCTGCAGGGATGATTCTAAGCCACGGAAGGCGTTGTCAGATATACTGTAAAGATCTGTGTCATGGAGGTACAACTCCTTGATCTTAGCATCTTTGAAGGCATCGTCACTGATGTGTGTAAGGGGGTTACCTCTCAGGGAAGTTCTGTTGATGTTTCCAAAGTTCTGGAAGGCATATGGTGGGAGGTTCTCAATCTGGTTGAAGTCGAGGACGAGTGTGTCCATGGAGAGAGTGCCTGTGTAGAGGACCTCAAGAGTGAGTGAGATGCGGTTTCTCGCAAGGTTCAACGTCTGAAGGCCCTTCACCTCTGACATGGCCTCGAAGGGGATTTCAGAGAGGAGGTTGTTGCCAAGATTGATGTGGGCCAGGTGGTTGGATGAACCCTGGAAAGAGAGGAAAGGGTTAATGACTTGAAATGATCTGGTGTCAGACAGAAAAGTGTATCATTACTTCCCAACTGCATTGGGATTTAAGATTTCTTTATATCTTAATAAACAAACCACTTGACATTATCATGGACCTATTATCTGTGTAACTGTTAGAAATAATATTATCATTATGAATACTGTGATACGATCATTGATTCATTAGTAATAAAATCCACAGTGTGACATTTCTGAACAGTTACAGCAAAGGCAGCGGAGAGAGAGAGAGAGAGAGAGAGAGAGAGAGAGAGAGAGAGAGAGAGAGAGAGAGAGAGAGACATTCTAATTTCACGTAATGAAATCGATTCTGCTTTCGCTTCCTCATTGCTAAATCTTGATATTATCTGTAAGGACGATCTTATGAAATGTGCCAATCCCCAAATCGAAAATGCAGCTGAAAGAGATGAAACAAAGGGACACCATTACCCTCTGGCTGCGCTCACCTGGAAAGCTCTCGTATCGATGTCATGAATGTTGTTCCCTCGCAGATTGAGAGTCCTGAGGCTCTCCAGGGACCTGAAGATGCCCTCGGGCAGCATTGTGAGAGAGTTCTCAGCCAGCACCAGCGTCTGGAGAGACTTGTCGTAGCCCTCAAAGTCGTCCTTGGTGATGTCGGAGATGTGATTTCCTGGAGGAATGTAAAAATATTGTATTAAGAAGCCATAATCCTCACGTATTGTATTCGCATTGTCTCAAGAAATTATAGCCTTTCTATATTGCATTCAGAAGTTATAATCCTTCCACGTTGTATTCCTACTGTCTAGATTTTATAACCTTTCCATATTGTATTCGGAATTTATAATCCTTCCGTATTGTATTCGCACTGTCTCAAGAAGTTATAGCCTTTCTATATTGCATTTAGAAGTAATAATCCTTCCGCAGGTTTCGTAGTCTAAAAGTTATAGCCCTTCTGTATTGTATTCGGAAGTTATAATTGTTCCGTATTGTATTCCTACTGTCTAGAAGTTATAACCTTTCCATATTAAATTCGGAAGTTATAATCTTTCCCTATTGTACTCCCTGTCTAGAAGTTATAACCTTGCCATATTGTATTCAGTAGTTATAATCCTTCCGTATTGTATTCCTACTGTCTAGAAGTTGTAACCTTTCCATATTGTATTCGGAAGTTATAATCCTTCGCTATTGTATTCCGTCTAGAAGTTATAATCTTCCCATATTGTATTCAGAAGTTATAATCTTTCCCTATTGTATTCCGTCTAGAAGTTATAATCTTCCCATATTGTATTCAGAAGTTATAATCTTTCCCTATTGTATTCCGTCTAGAAGTTATAATCTTTCCATATTGTATCCAGAAGCAATAATCCTTCCGTACTGAATTCCCTGTTTAGAAGTTATAACCTTTCCATATAGTATTCGGAACTTATAATCCTTTCGTATTGTATTCCCTGTGTAGAAGTTATAACCTTTCCATATTGTATTCGGAAGTTACAATCCTTTCATATTGTATTCCCTGTTTAGAAGTTATAACCTTTCCATATTGTATTCGGAAGTTATAATCCTTTCGTATTGTATTCCCTGTCTAGAAGTTATAACCTTTCTATATTGTATTCAGAAGTTATAATCCTTTCGTATTGTATTCCCTGTCTAGAAGTTATAACCTTTCCATATTGTATTCGGAAGTTATAATCATTTCATATTGTATTCCCTGTTTAGAAGTTATAAACTTCCATATTGTATTCGGAAGTTATAATCCTTCCATATTGTATTGCCTGTTTAGAAGGTATAACCTTTCCATATTGTATTCAGAAGTTATAATCCTTCCGTATTGTATTCCTACTGTCTAGTAGCCATAACCTTTCCATATTGTATTTGGAAGTTATAATCCTTCCCTATTGTATTCCGTCTAGAAGTTATAATCTTTCCATATTGTATCCAGAAGCTATAATCCTTCAGTATTGTATTCCTACTGTCTAGATGTTATAACCTTTCCATATTGCATTGAAAAGTTATAATACTTCCATTATAGCCCTTTTATATTGTATTCAGAATTTTTAATTCTTCTGCACTGTATTACAACACTACAAATCTTCAGTTCTTATCAGAAAGCTATGAGTTTTCCGTACTGGACTAACAAGATATAATCCTTTGGTCTCATAAGCTATAACTATTCCTTATATCAAGAAGATAAAAAATCTTACCCACTATATAATGAAGTTATAGCCCTTCTGCATTGTATCAAGACGATGCAAACCCTACGTATAGTATTATGAAGCTATATTAAATCTATACAATGCCATTATAAACATTATAAACATTCTCTCCCGTATGAGGAGCCAACAAGCTTTCAGAAATGCATAAAGGGTTAAAATTCTCCGTACTGGATTAAAAAGCTATACCTATATAGTTGTTAGAAGCTACAATTCGTTCTTAGTGTTAATAAAGAGATACAACCTGTTCATATTGTATTTAAGAACTGTAACCATTCAGAACCGTAAGTGCAAGTTTTTAGTACTTTCAAATACATTCCTAGTAGACTTGTTTAATTGACACATATTCATATTCGATTTCCAAAAAATCAATGTAAGTCATAATTGAAAGCTGAAATATTTTGCCTTGAAGTTAATATTTAACTTCCCAAAACACAATGTAAGTCATAATTGAAAGCTGAAATATTTTGCCTTGAAGTTAATATTTAACTTCCCAAAACACAATGCAAGTCATAATTGAAAGCTGAAATATTTTGCCTTGAAGTTAATATTTAACTTCCCAAAACACAATGCAAGTCATAATTGAAAGTTACAATATTTTACCTTGAAGTTAATATTTAACTTCCCAAAACACGATGTAAGACATAATTGAAAGTTAAAATATTTTGCCTTGAAGTTAATATTTAACTTCCCAAAACACAATGTAAGTCATAATTGAAAGTTACAATATTTTGCCCTGAATTTAATATTTAACTTCCCAAAACACAATGTAAGTCATAATTGAAAGTTACAACATTTAGCCCTGAATTTAATATTTAACTTCCCAAAACACAATGCTAAGCCGTAATTGAAAGTTTAACTGCATTTCCCACCCGTAATTCATTTACATTTCCAGCGGATAGCGTGATAGCACAAATTGCCGTCAGCAGTAAGAATGAGTTTTTCGAACGGATTCGCAGAAGGAAAAATGCAAAATAGCTTAAATTAAAACTACCAGACATATTTTCTGGGAATGTCGTGAGCCCCCAAGGTCGATTTTGAACCTTCGTCTCCTCTTTAGTGAGATTGTACTCTGATCGAACTCATGATTCTACTGAATTCATTACAGTTGGATTTTGAGCTATTGACAAAATACTGGTACATGGACGATTCTTTCTCTCTTTTTTTTTTTTTTTTTTTTTTTTTTTTTTTTTTTTTTTTTTTTAAACGGGCTAAGTAAATACGAGGTTTCCTCCTGAATAGAGGGAATTCTTGATTACTATGGAGAAAATTCTTGATTCTCAGCAGTCTTCTCGGGCTGGCTAAATGAGGAACCTTCAAGAATCCTGGCTATTCTTTTCCTGAAAAAGGCAATTTCTCACACACCCAAGTAGCCAGGCAGTCTCTCTCTCTCTCTCTCTCTCTCTCTCTCTCTCTCTCTCTCTCTCTCTCTCTCTCTCTCTCTCTTTATGGTTTCATGCTCTATGCATTCTACGAGTCTTATGAACAATCAGAAAAAATCTCGTGAGCAAGTTGAAATATGTTTCATGTCAGGATAGGAGAATTACAAAGCCCTTTAAATGGAAGTCCGAGACTTAATAGAAGCTGTAACTTAAGGTCCTTTTCTAGCCCAGGTCTGAAGACAACATGGAATAGTTAGGAAAGAAGGGTAGAGCCTAACCACAAAACATTAGCGATTGGCTGATCACCGCTACCTCACTCTGCTTGGTCCCAGAGAGAGAGAGAGAGAGAGAGAGAGAGAGAGAGAGAGAGAGAGAGAGAGAGAGAGAGAGAGGTCCTTTATCAATGGCTGGCGGTACAAAGGTTTGAAAACACAGCATCGCATCTGAACACGAAAAGCACGAATTCTTAAAAACAAAAGAAGCATTTTGGTTGATGCATTGGACAAGTTTCAGTAGAATTCCTGTATTGCTCTCACTCTTCAG
>NC_087204.1:98244697-98249697 GCF_015104395.2 Macrobrachium nipponense
ATCATAAAGCTGAACGCGACCCAGTCTCCCCATATTTTTTTTTTTTAAGTTGACACCTGTGTTAGCTAGGGGCACAAATTTAAACACCTGGCTTTAAAGTTTTTTCTTTAAATATCTGCCTTTGTCGTTGTTCCATTAAACACCTGTTTTTATCGTTATTCCTATAAACACCTGCCTTTATCGTTATTCCTTTAAACACCTGCCTTCATTGTTTTTCCTATAAACACTTGCCTTTCTCGTTATTTCTTTAAACACCTGTTTTTATCGTTATTCCTTTAAACACCTGTCTTTATTGTTGTTCCTTTAAACACCTGCCTTTATGTTTTTCCTATATACACTTGCCTTTATCGTTATTTCTTTAAACACCTGTTTTTATCGTTATTCCTATAAACACCTGCGTTCATCGTTATTCATTTGTTTGTCTTGGTAGGCACTCTCTTGACAGGCTTCTCAAGGGAGGACGTGAAATGAAATATACCTTAGAGGAGCATATTCCATTTTTTCCTCTCGAGCAAACACACAGGAATTAAGGTTGTCTTTTCGAGTGCCTTAAAAAGCTTGATGCTTAAAATAATTGCTCGAACTAATTCGATTTATTGCAGTCATTCAATATCCTTATTGAGGTCATTATCGTTACACAAAATCAAAGGAAAAGCGCTGAGATTTACATTTCAGATCTTGACAGAATGCATTTATAATCTTTAAGGACTGATTTTCAACTTTGAACTTCTGTAATGCAAATGAATGGGTGACGTTATTGTCTGGTTTATCATCAAAATAAAGAAGAGCTTACGACAAAAAAAAAAAAACTCTTTAGAATAAAGTAATTTCTCTGCCAAAGCTGCAGAAAGTCTACGATACCTTCCCAGGCCAACGTACAACTTAGAGGCTCAGGTCCCTGGTTAAGATTTATTTACGAAGAATCGTCACACAGTTGCAGGGCATTCCTTGGCTCCAGGGCCTTCTTAAAAAGAAAGAATACACACACATACATACATACACATACACACACTGGCCAGTCGAAACGTGACCTAACTGTCCCAGATATCCTTTGGACCAGATGGTGAAAGAAAACTGGTGTAGAGTGTGTGAGCGTGTTTTGAAACCAGCAATCTTCTTTTGTTTCGGTTTTCGGGTGTTTGTGAGTGTCTTAGAGAGAGAGAGAGAGAGAGAGAGAGAGAGAGAGAGAGAGAGAGAGAGAGAGAGGTGTTGGGAAATATACAGGACTATTTTCAAACGATATATTCGGATATATTTTGCTTATGGACTTGGGAACGCAAAGAAAGTCATATCCATTTGCTGGGTCAGAGAGAGAGAGAGAGAGAGAGAGAGAGAGAGAGAGAGAGAGAGAGAGAGAGAGAGAGAGTTGGCTTCATAGCGAGACCATTGTCTTATATCTTAGTATATGAAACGAAAGGGCCCAATTGTCTACGTGTGGACATCGTAACTCTGAACGCCATAGGGACGGAGAGAGAGAGAGAGAGAGAGAGAGAGAGAGAGAGAGAGAGAGAGAGAGAGAGAGAGAGCCGTGGAAACGTATTCCTAAAATTGCTAAATGCGAGATTTGTCCGGGAGAGGAGGAACTGGCATCGAATAACAAAAACTCTTAATTGTTGTTATTCTTTGCTGTTATATAAAAGCCCCGAATAGAAAAAAATATTTGTGCCGTTGAATAAAAATGGGATGGGAACCGAAGTTAAAAAGAAATGGTGCTGCGAATGGAGAGAGAGAGAGAGAGAGAGAGAGAGAGAGAGAGAGAGTCCTTTTTTTTGTCCCCATCTGTAAAATGGCTCTCAGCTATTTTTTAAATACTAAAGACTGAACGAAAGCCGGATTTGATTTTACAAAAAGCTCCGATTTCAGCAGTGACTTGATGATGCTCTCTCTCTCTCTCTCTCTCTCTCTCTCTCTCTCTCTTTCCTTTGAGGGCGGGTCAGTCAGCTATAATTCAAAAAGAGCAATAGGAACTTGAGTACGATTTTGTTTTACGATGTGAAAAATCTAATCATCGAGTTACTCGCTCGGATGCATTTTTGTTTTTTCATTTAATTTCCGAAATAATTATTTATTAGCCCACGAATTTGTCTGTCTGTCTGTCTGTCATACAAGTAGAATTCGTTAATGATAAATATTTTTTATATTCTTATCGAGAATTTTCTTCGAGGTCCAAAGTCTTGAGAAGTAAAAGGAAAATAAAAATATAAACTGAAAAAAAGGGGGGGAGGGGTGCTATAGGTGGGGTGGGGTGGTGGCAGTGGGGAGGAAGGGGGAGAAGGATGAAGGGGGAACGGGGAGAAGGATGAAGGGGGGGGGGGGGGTGGGGAGTGAGAAGTGAGGGCAAAGATAAAAACGAATCACAGTTTCCGGGGTTCAGGCGCAAGTAAAAAAGAAAAAAAAAAAAAAATAGATAAATAAAAAAACTGTTTAGAAACGCGTTTAGAATTTATTTCCCGAGCCCCGTTTTTTCCTGCTTTACAGTTTAACTCTAAAAAAGAGAAGGGGGGGGGGGGGTAAAAACAAGATAAAAAGTTTCCGATGAGGCTGCTCTGAAATTCGGCGGGCTTAGCGCCCACCCCGGAACAAGTTAACTTTAGTTGAATTAAACCTTAATTTCACTTTATGAACTTTTGATGACGAGTATCGCTGAATGAGGGACGGAGGACTCTGATGCGCGCGCGCACAAGTGTATCTGTGTGTGTGAATGCACGCGTGTGTACCTGTTTATGTGCGTGTGTTCGTGGCCACGCCTTCCATAAATCGTGGTAGGTGTAGTTGTCCTCGTTTTACGAACGGGGATGAAGAATTGAAAAATTTATGAATAAATTTAAAACAAGCAAACAGCAGATAGATTTATGAAGCATGTCATCGCATCCATCAGGGCGAAATAGAGAGAGAAGAGAGAGGAGAGAGAGAGAGCAGAGAGACGAGAGAGAGAGAGAGAGAGAGAGAGAGAGGAATGTTACACAGCATTCCAACATTATTCTCTTAATCGAAATCGTCCAACACGGACGACAACAAAAGCGAGCTCCCCCCTGTACATCACGCGAAAAACAATATTTAGTCCATTATTCCGAAATTTATGAGGATAAATGCACCGGGAATTTTCATGGCACCCTTGAAACATTATAGTTTATTTCAATATTTAGATTTAAAATAAAAAAAAGGGGTGGGGGGAGGTTGTTGGAGAGGGGGGGTGGGCGGGAATCGTCTAAATCAAAGTGCTATTTTTGAATGGACCTGCGGCCTCGCCAGCTGCATATTAACTGACGTTAATTGCGAACAAGTTAATACGTTTTATTTCCCCTAAAACGTACTAAAAAAAAAAAAAAATAATAATAATAAGCCCAGTTTTGCCGCCGCTTCGGTATACAGATACAACTGGATATACCGAGTCAATCTTGGAGTTTGTAGGGCTTGTCAGCACCTTACGTTAATTTTTATAGATTTATTCTATTTTGAAGTTGGGGGAATCAATGAGAATTGGCCCATATATATATATATATATATATATATATATATATATATATATATATATATATATATATATATATATATATATTACAAAGTTAGCAAACCAATGAGAATTGGAAATATATATGTTTTGCAAAGTTAGGAAACCAGTGAGAACTGGCAAAATATATTTGGAGTTAACAAACCAATGAGAATTGGAAATATGTATAATTTTTAAAGTTAACAAACCAATGACAATTGGATATATATATATATATATATATATATATATATATATATATAATATATATACATATATATATATGATATATATATATATATATATATATATTTTTTTTTTTAAGTTAGCGAACCAATGAGAATCAGCCTAATGTATTTTGATTTAGCAAACCAATGAGAATTGGAAATATGTATAATCTATGAAGAATCAGCCAAATATATTTTGAGTTAGATGACCAATGAGAATCGGAACTACATATAATTTTTAAAGTTAGTGAATCAATGAGAACTGGAAATACGTATTTTTTTTAAAGTTAACGGACCAACGAGAATTGGAAATATATATACTTTCTAAAGTTAGAGAACTAATGAGAACTCGAAATGGGTTGAAAATTATGGAATGTGATAAGGAGTCATAAACAAAACAGTTAAAAACCTAGCAAATCAATGGAAACCTGAAATGAAATAAATACAATTATTATAAAAAAATGGGATAACTGAGGGTTGGGGAAGTTGGGTACAGATTTTTTTTGGTGCTATAACATGGCTCTTAGATTTAAAGATATAAAAAATTTTAATGATTAAGACATGAATAATCCTCGGAGGACCAAGATGCTTCCTAAAATTATCTTTACTGACCACAGAAACACACACATATACTAAAAAAAAAAAGAAAAAAAAGGAATTTCGAAGCAACGTTAACCTTATATTTGCTAAACACCAGAAAATACCTGACCAGGCTCCAGCAACTGCTTAAAGATATATACGCTCAGTAACCAAATGCGAATTTATGAACGCTGGTATCGTCGTTAAAGCATTCTATACTTTTAAGAACCTTACTAATTATCTAAGCTTCCAGGATTAAAAAGACCCTTTCTAGAAAAAAGAAAAAGAAAAAAGGAACACATGGAAAGTGGACAGCAACGCCTAGGTTTTTCTCGTTGCTTTCAACAATTAAATAGGCCTACGTAGGCGTTAAGGCCAACAAGAATAGAATAGAATATGTACAATTCAGGCAGAAGGCCAAGCGCTGGAACCTATGAGGTCATTCAGCGCTGAAAGGAAAACTGAGTGTCAAAGGTTTGAAAGGCGTAACAGGAGGAAAACCTCAAAGCAGTTGCACGATGAAACAATCGTGGAAAGTAAGATGGCAGACAAAATATGAATGGAGGTACGCTAAAAGGAATGAAAGTGGTTGCAGCTGAGGGCAGAAGGGTCGCTACGAAGAACCTTTTTAGCAATGCCTACAGTGCACCACGCGTGAGATGCAGTGACGGTCTACTAACCCCCTAAGCTAACGTGAGAAATGG
>NC_087204.1:98252197-98259697 GCF_015104395.2 Macrobrachium nipponense
CCGTGTCCCTCTTCACTCTCTTCTTTCAGAAACACTAAAACTATGCAATTTGAACCCAATAGTTCAGGCGCTGAAAACTATTCGCTCTGTATTTTAATGATTTGTTTGCATTTTTATCTGTTTACTCAATATTCTATCCAGTTTTTCTTTTCTAATAACTAGCCTCTTATTTCTGTATTTCCTATCATCTTCCGTAACTTCTTTCCAATAAACGTACATTGTTTCGAAGCTTGAATTTCAAATTAATAATAATAATAATAATAATAATAATAATAATAATAATAATAATAATAATAATAATAATAATAATAATAATAATAATAATAACTAGAAAAAACTCCTTATCACGAAAGTTCATAAAAAATTCTAAAGGACCCTTTAGAATAATAATAATAATAATAATAATAATAATAATAATAATAATAATAATAATAATAATAATAATAATAACAATAATAATAATAATAATAATAATAATAATATAGAAAAAACTCCTTATCACGAAAGTTCGTAAAAAATTCTAAAGGGACCCTTTAGAATAATTAATAATAATAATAATAATAATAATAATAATAATAATAATAATAATAATAATAATAAACTAGAAAAAACTCCTTATCACGAAAGTTCATAAAAAATTCTAAAGGGACCCTTTAGAATAATAATAATAATAATAATAATAATAATAATAAAATAATAACAATAATAATAATAATAATAATAATAATAAAAATATATGAAGGTAGGAGACCCTCTCTTAAACATGTTTTGTTAAAGATGATGGCAGCATCAGTGGAATTGATTTTATATATGGTCTTCAATTCTTCTTATTATTCTCTTCTCATCAGGGCTGATATTGCTAATAGCTGGCCGATGTTCATATCTTGGTTAAAGAAATGTTTTTCTAAAAATACTAATTTATTGTTATGATAACAAAAGTGATTAACAAATCTTAGTAATGGAATTCCAACGTTTCCAACCGTATCATCGGTTCATTTTCAAGGAAAGGTGAGCGTGAACTGATTGAATGGGTCTTCTTCGGCGGTATTTATTGTGTCCCAGGTGCTCTGTCTGATGGGCGCTGCGTTTTCATTGGCTGAACAGAGGATTAAGTCCCTGAGTATAATAATATAAAATAAATAATAATAATAATAATAATAATAATAATAATAATAATAATAATAATAATAATACCAAAATCATAGGAGCACTAGGCACGATCCCAAGATCCCTGAAAAGGAATCTAGAAAAACTAGAGGCTGAAGTAGCTCCAGGACTCATGCAGAAGAGTGTGATCCTAGAAACGGCACACATAGTAAGAAAAGTGATGGACTCCTAAGGAGGCAGGACGCAACCCGGAACCCCACACTATAAATACCACCAGTCGAATTGGAGGACTGTGATACAGCAAAAAAAAAAAAAAAAAAATAATAATAATAAAAAATAATAATATAGAAGTAAACAGGAAGATGAAGATAATACTGATAATATAATAAAGCAAGAAATATGAAAATAGGATAAAAGTTAGCAGGAAGATAATAATAATAATAATAATTAATAATAATAATAATAATAATAATTAATAATAATTAATAATAATAATAACTTAGCAGGTAATATAAAAATAAGATAGAAGTAAACAGGAAGCTTATAATATAATAATAATAATAATAATAATAATAATAATAATAATAATAATAATAATAATAATAATAATAATAATAATAATATTAATAAAGCAAGAAATAAAAAAAGAGCTAGAAACAAATAGGTAAAAGTACACTTTCCACTTCCTATTCACCTTCCCCTCAAGGGGTTTAAACTCTTGGGGGCGGGGTTGGGGGTGGTTAGGGGTTCTTATCCCAAATGTTACAAAAAACGTCAAAATAGAATCAAGCTGTAAGTAGATTCAGAGCTCTTGAGTTAAAGTCGGTGGTTTACGCTCAGCCTCCGGGGGATCCAGGAGGGATCTTTCCAGAGCCCTGGAAGATTGGAAAAGTAAAATCCTGGATTTTTCAGAGGCGGGGGGAGGGGGGGGATATAATACGGAGACAAAGAATACGAACTTGAGAATCGCACCATGAATTCTCATGGTTGTGATTGCGTAGGTAAAGAAAAGAAGGTGAATTATGACGAATTATTTTTTTCCAATTATTTCCCCATAAGTAGAAGGATGACATTTATAATAATTATTGATTTCGGTTTGTTACTTACTGACTTGGATATGGAAATCACTCAACGATACAAGATTATGACGATTTTTTTTATTATTTGCCAAAAGTAGAAGGATGACTTTTATAATAATTGTTTTCGGTTTGTTACTTACTGACCTGGATATGGAAATTACTCAAAGATACAAGATTATGACGATTGATTTTTTTCCAATTATTTCCCCATAAGTAGAAGGATGACTATAATGATTGTTTTCGGTTTGTTACTTACAAACCTGGATATGGAAATTAAAGAGAGACAAGATTATGACGAATTATTTTTTTTAATTATTTCACCTTAAGTAGAAGGGTGACTTTTATAATAACAATTGTTTTCGGTTTGTTACTTACCGACTATGATATGGAAATTACTCGAAGATGCAAGATTATAACGAATGAATTTTTTCCAATTATTTCCCCATAGGTAGAAGGATGATTTTTATAATAATTGTTTTCGGTTTGGGAATTACTGACCTGGATACCGAAATTACTCAAAGATACAAGATTATGACGAATTATTTTTTTTTTTATTTTTTCCCCATAAGTAGAAGGATGTCTTCTATAATAATTGTTTTCGGTTTGTTACTTACTGACTTGGATATGGAAATTTCTCAGATACAAGATTATGAAGAATTATTTTAAAAATTATTTCCCCATAAGTAGAAGGATGTCTTTTATAATAATTATTGTTTTCGGTTTGTTACTTGCTGACTTAGATATGGAAATTATTCAAAGATACAAGATTATGACGAATTATTTTTTCTTGATAGAAGAATGCCTCTACATTAATTTTTTTTCAGTTGATTTACTGAATTTCATACGACAATTATCAAAAGATTTTAAGAGGGACGGTGAATTATGGCAATTATCCCCCCCCCCCCCCCCCCCCCTCCCCCCCCCCAGCTATAAGGATAACTTGTGTAATTTTTTTTTTTTTTACCTTTTACTGACTTTGTCGCGACAGTTAATAAAAGGTATAAGAATCTTAGAAGGAAGGTGAATACTGACTTTGACATATGGATATTACTACAAGATTCAAGATTATGACGTATTCCTTCCTCCAAATAGAAGGACAACCTTCTGTTTGTTATTTACTGACTTCCACTTGAAAACGACTTAATTATTATTATTATTTCAGTAGCTGAAACCCATCCACACGGAACAAGCACACCAAAGGGGCCAAGGACTTGAAATTCAAGCTCCCAAAGGTTTTGTTTCAACCTCCAACCGCAGACCCCACACTGAAGCAGTAACTGATCATGATACAGAACCAGTGATTTTTCATCGGCCTAGGGGAAACGCAAAACCGCGACAACTGAGTGGCATACCATGACACTAACCACTGTACAAGCGTACCAGCTATAAATACAAGAATCTAAGAAGAAAGAGGAATAATGTGTCGAAGGGAAAACGTTCTAATATTTATTGATTTTAATAAAAAATATAAAGACTGAATAGAATGAATAATACATTCTATGGGGGAGAAGTATATTCTAAGTATCACTGGAATATTTTTGGGTTTATGTTACGTGTTTAAACTAAAATGCTGTACAGTAATACAGGGTGTCCATAAAGTCCCAGTACCATTCTGAGCAATAAATACTTGTAATGGTACTGAGACTTTATGGACAACATGTACTTTTCAAATAACGGTATTATGAAATAAGACAAAAAAAAAAGTTGGAAATTAAGTGGCAAAAAAAATCTCCAGTCAAACTTCTGGTGTAAGATGGAAATATATGAAAATAAAAATATATTAAAAAAACAAAACTAGGAAAAAATGATAAAACAATAACAGTATACCAGGATTACAATCATCAGAGCATTAATTTATCAGAGAACACTCTGGCCTTTAAAAGAATCAAAGCCTCCATCCAATTCAGTCATCGCAAAAGAAAAGAGATTATCCCATCAGCAACAAAAAAAATACCCAATTTTTTTTTTCAAAAAAAAAGACCCAATTTTCAACCACCAAACTAATCAAACCTCTCTCTCTCTCTCGTCTTCTCTCTCTCTCTCTCTCTCTCTCTTTAACTTCGTTAGAAACATAATCAAGAATTTTCTGAGTTTTACAAAGAGACTCTCTACATCAGCAAATTCAACACAAATGTATATTTCTTTTTTTTTTTTTTTTTTTTTAGGAATTTTTCGCTTATTCTGCCTACCATGAGTGTCCTAAAATTTTGAAATTTGATTTTAAGTAAGAAATTTTTTTTAAGACCCATGTTTATTGAGTGGGGGGGGTGGGAGGCGTTGGGGCGTGGAGGTGAGGGGGGAGGAGAGGAGTAATTTTCAGCGTACCTGAGAGACCTCTTGAATGTCACTACCAGTAAAATCAGTAAAATGGAATTTATTTTTTTTAAGTAAAAAAAAAAAATATTTTAAGGCCCCCTTTTTTAGGGGTGGGGTGGGGGGGAGGGAGAGAGGAGTAATTTCTGCCCACCTGAGTTCCTTTTAAATGTCACCATCAGTAAAATCAGTAAAATGGAATTAATTTATGTATAAGGAAATCTCATGTATCTTTTTATTTTATTTTTTTGTTACTTTCTTCATACTTAGCCGGAAGTCATCTTTTGCAACGAATTTTCATTTCAGGTAATTTTTTTTATCTTTCAGAAAAACACCCCTTTTTATTAAATAAACCTTTACCAAATAAAATACTTTAAGAAAAGCAACAAAAATGCACCCTTTACAAATGTATATGTATATATGTATGTATGTATGTATGTATGTAGTATATATATATATAGTATATATATATATATATATATATATATATATATATATATATATATATATATATATATATATATATATATATATATGTATATATATATATATATATATATACATACATACATACATACATACATATATATATACATATACTACTATATATATATATATATATATATATACTATATTATATATATATATATATATGTATGTATATACACTATATTACAAAAACGAAAACAACAGATGCAAAAGCTGTTCATTTACTCATTCTGCAATCTGTCAGAGCGAACGAGAAAGAATGGGAGAATGAAGAACAAAAAGAAGATTAGAAACTCGCAAAAAAAAAAGAAGAATTAGAAACTTGCAAAAAGGAAAAAAGAATTAGAAACTCGAAAAAAGAATTATGCAGATGATTTGTATGGTGCATCCCGTTTTCCCCGCAACACGATATTTGAAGAAGAAGAGGAGGAGGAGGAGGGGAAACTGGAAAGCGGAATTTTCTACTCTTGTTTTGTTTCCAGCAAATTCGACGAAAACGCCAACAAAGAATCCGGCCCCCGGAATGGTAATGAATAAATGAAAAGAGAGAGAGAGAGAGAGAGAGAGAGAGAGAGAGAGAGAGAGAGAGAGAGAGATCTAAAATAGTGCAGTATTATCTAAATGCTTAATGAGAGAATGAATCGAATAAATCCTCATTATTTTATTAATATACATACATACACAGAGAGAGAGAGAGAGAGAGAGAGAGAGAGAGAGACGATATACAATAGTTCAGTAATATTTAAATACATATGAGAGAATAAATCAAAAAAGAAGACCGCATTATTTTATTGAGAGAGAGAGAGAGGATATAAAAAAGAGGAACGGAAAGGAACTTAATACGACAATGAACGAGGGGAAGAGGGACATAAAAGAGTAAACAAAGCAGAAGAGGGACAAGGGGACGAATATTGTGAGGGGTGGAAAGAAATGAAATCTATAAAGAAATGTAAAAGAGGGAAGAGGAGGAGGAGAAGGAGGAGGAGAGGAGGGAGGAGGAGGAGGAGAGGAGGAGGAGGAGGAGGGTATAAAAGGCAGGTGAGAGATAGCGAGATAGAAAAAAAAAATTATTTAAAGTATGCATGTCGACAAGTAACCTCTGTGACTAATTCGCAAGGGAGCTGATGTTACTTACACTGGGAGTTAGTGGAGAATGTATAATGTATCACACACATATATACATACATATATACTATATCATATATATATAGATATATCATATATATATGTATGTGTATATATATATATATATATATATATATATATATATATATATATATATATATATATATATATATATATATATATATATATATCTGAACTTTCACCTCGCAGCTCTTTTTTCCAAAACGGACAGGAATTTCTATTCAATCCATTAAAAAAAAAAAAAAGATTTCAGGTGTCCCTGGAAGTCAAGAGAGCAGAATTGTTTTTCGCCAGGTGAGTAAATCGCCAATATTGAATTGGTGACTGTATATATGGACTTTTTTTTTTTAAATAAATGGATAAAAACGAGAGAAGAACGTTTAGACTGGAATTTGACACGATTTGTGGTTGAATTAGGCTAAATAAGAAATGGCAAAAACAACTAGATGAGGGAAAAGTGCTTTGGATACAAATATTTAGAGCAAAAATATCAAATGTTAATATATAAGTATGTGCTTAGTAAATAGATTTAGCAAATCGATATAAGTATGGATCTGTGTGCTTCTTCGTCCTTTTTAAATTTTAAAATATAATAGGATTATGTATAGAAAGAAACAAAAAATCCCCACACACACACACAACACACACACACACATATATTTATTAATATATATATATATATATAATTATTACTATATTAATATATTATATATATAATATAGATATATTAATATTATTATTTAGTGTAAAACACACCACAGGTACAATTCATGCATTACATGCATAACAAATAACTACATCACACATTTTTTATATATATACATACTGTATATATACATCTATATTTATATATGCGTAAATACAAATATACGCATATATACACACACATATAGAAATACAGATGCAGATAAAAGAAATTTTGAATCTATTTCCCGCATGCCCTTTGTTCTCCAAACGTCCATCAAAAGGCTGAGAAATTCAGTTGACCTTAATTGAGATACAAATTGAAAGTCAAATTTCTCTTTAAAAAAAAAAAATAATAATAAAAAAAAACTTTGTATTTTTAGAACCCGTCGGCGCGAGAATGAAAAAGAAAGGATGAATGGCTGGAATAAATAAAAGCTTATATATATATATATATATATATATATATATATATATATATATATATATATATATATATATATATATATATTATATATTCGCTTATAGCTTTGTAAATGTCTAAAAAAGTTAAAAAATATATACACAAGTATAATATATATATATATATATATATATATATATATATATATATATATATATATATATTCGCTTATAGCTTTGAAATGTCTAAAAAGTTAAAAAATATTTTACAAGTATATAT
>NC_087204.1:98267197-98309697 GCF_015104395.2 Macrobrachium nipponense
TCTTCTGTTCTTGCAAGTACAAGGCCTACAAAGAAAAACACAACATCAAGAAAAATACAACATCAAGCGCAAACAACATAGGGCTACAAGACTATGAAAAACGATAAAAAATATGCTACCGTAAGTGGAGGCACGTTGGTAGTGGTGTGGGGGTGGGGGTGGGGGTCTGGTGTTGGGTGTGGGGGGAGGGGTGTTAGCGGGGGCGAGTTGCATAAAACTTCGTCCATTGTATCGAATAGGAAAAAGATTACAAGGTTCCTATTATATTGCGCCACTCCCTCTATGAGGGAAACTCCAGGCTGCTACTTCCAAAACTAAAGATGTATGAAGTGTATAAATATACGTATCAATTATACATAAAAATACACATATACCTACGTACACAAAATAAACAACTTTGGCTGTTAGGAATTATGTCAAACTTAGTAAGCGCGTTTCAGGCATCAGATTGCTAACCTGTAGTCAACGATTCGTAAGGATAAGAACAGGGATCTATCAATGGACATACTACGTCCGAGGAGCTTACAGAATGCATTTTACAGAATGCACTTTACAGAATGCATTTTACAGGATGCACTTTACATAATGCATTTTACAGAATGCACATGACAGATTGCACCTTACAGAATGCATTTTAAAGATTGCATTTCACAGAATGCACTTTACAGAATGCATTTTACAGAATGCCCTTTACAGAATGCACTTTGCAGAATGCATCAAAAGCCTGATGTCTTCGTGTTTTACTGGCATGGGCGCTTTGCTACCCCTACTCCTTGACAAAACACCAACCAGTGTCACGGTCTCATTCCGTTTTTCACTCTCTAACTCTTTCTATGTATAAAAGGCATTTTTACACACGAAAGAAAAGGTTTAGACGGACACGATAAAAGACATAACAAATTTGCAAAAATGCCAACGGAGAAACTGTAATTAAGGATGCACTGTAGTATATATAAAGACCCAGAATATTTTTTTCCTTCGTTTGATAAAAATATTACTTATGTAATCGAGAGCGCAATACTAAACAGTCGAAACAGTGAGAAACATCAACACAAAATTCGAAACATTAAAAAATATTAAAAAGGACAAAAATAATAAAATGAGAAAGATGAACGCTAAAGTTTAAAAAAATAATAACTATCAAAACAAAGATAGGGAACAATAAACAGTATTAGACAAGCAAAAAATAAATGAGAAAGTTTTGCGTTAAACAGTTTTCTCCCCAAGAAAAAAGAAAAGAAAAACTAGAAACATCACGGAAACAAGTAGTACAGGCACCAGGACCACCACCACCACCCAACAAATGCAGGGCGACATCAATATCTCGCTCAGGAGTACACAAAGGCCAGATAATCCATCGCACCAGCTTGCATTAATCCTCCCATCTTTGAAATAAATCCCCCGGAAAGCATTTCTTTAGGAGCGGATGTATTTGTTTTCGTTGTTGCGAACAATGGACGCCGTGGCGGCTTCCACCCTTGTGTGTGTGCGTGTTTGTTTCGTTTGTGTGCGTGTGTGTGTGTGTGTTGCCCTCAGTTCCATCCAATCCCTTCACCTTATCTTTCTTTCTCTTTCCCTTCTCCCATTCATCACTCAGGGTTCTTTATCCCATGATTGAATCAGCTCTCTCTCTCTCTCTCTCTCTCTCTCTCTCTCTCTCTCTCTCTCTCACACACAACAGAATTTAGGTGTCTCTATTCACACCACTTTCTCAGTTACGCCATTCATCTCTCTCTCTCTCTTTCTCTCGTATTTCATTTATTCCTGCATCTTATTCCAATGGTTCAAGCGCCTTCAGTCACAGTTCCCATCATTATTGACCTTATTCCTGTTGCTCTTTTTTTTATCTCTTGATATTGATTCATTCTCTTCTTCACTCCCCTCGTCTCCTTCAGTTTCCGATATTCCCAACGCCCCTCTGAAAACTCAGTTCCCAATGCCCTCAGAAACGCGATGTTCAATACCTTGGAAAACTCAGTTCCCACCACCCTTGAAAAACTTGGTTCCCAATGGCCTCGGAAAACTCGGTTCTCAATATCTTTGGAAAACTTGGTTCCCATCACCCTCGGAAAACTCAGTTCTCAATACCCTCAGAAAACTCTGCTCCCATCACCCTTGGAAAACTCGGTTCCCATCACCCTCGGAAAAAAAAACTTTTTTGGGTTCTCAATAACCCTTGAAAACTCGGTTCAATCAACCTCGAAAAAACTCGGTTCCCATCAAAACCCCTCGGAAAAACTGCAGTTCTCATACCCTCAGAAAACTCGGTTTCCTTTCCAATACCCAACCCCTCAGGAAAACTCGGTTCCCATCCCCCACCCCTCGGACTCCGTTCCCATCACCCTCGGAAAACTCTGTTCATTACCCTTGGAAAACTCGGTTCATCATTCCTCGAAAACTCTGGTTTCCCATTACCCTTGGAAACCCTGTCCCATCACCCTCGGAAAACCGGTTCCCATCCCATCGGAAAACTTGGTTTTCCCAATCACCCTCAGGAAAACTTGGTTCCCCCATCACTCGAAAACCTTCGGTTTCATCAAAAACCTCTCGGAAAAACTCGGTTCCCATGCACCCTCGGAAAACTCGGTTCCATTTACCCTTGGAAACTCGTTCCCACCACCTCCCCGAAAACTCGGTTCCCATCCACCACTCGGAAAAACTCGGTTTCATACTCGGGACTCGGTTCTCCCATCCCACCCTCGGAAAACTCGTTCATCACCGCTCGGAAAACTCCTGTTCCGATCACCCTCGGAAAACTTGGTTCCCCATCACCCTCGGGAAAAACCTCGTTCCCATCACCCGCTTGGAAAACTCGGGTTCTCAATACCCTTTGGAAAACTCGGTTCGCCCATCACCTCCCTCAGGAAAACTTGGTTCCCATCACCCTCGGAAAACTCGGTTCTCAATGCCCTCGGAAATCTCGGTTCCCATCACCCTGGGTAAACTTGTCTTCCATCACCCTCGGAAAACTCGGTTCCCATCACCCTCGGAAAACTCGGTTCCCATCACCCTCGGAAAACTTGGTTCCCATCACCCTCGGAAAACTCGGTTCCCATCACCCTCGGAAAACTCGGTTCCCATTACCCTTGGAAAACTCGGTTCTCAATACCCTTGGAAAACTCGGTTCCCATCACCCTCGGAAAACTTGGTTCCCATCACCCTCGGAAAACTCGGTTCTCAATGCCCTCGGAAATCTCGGTTCCCATCACCCTGGGTAAACTTGGCTTCCATCACCCTCGGAAAACTCGGTTCCCATCACCCTCGGAAAACTCGGTTCCCATCACCCTCGGAAAACTTGGTTCCCATCACTCTCGGAAAACTCGGTTCCCATCACCCTTGGAAAACTCGGTTCTCAATACCCTTGGAAAACTCGGTTCCCATCACCCTCGGAAAACTTGGTTCCCATCACCCTCGGAAAACTCGGTTCTCAATGCCCTCGGAAATCTCGGTTCCCATCACCCTGGGTAAACTTGGCTTCCATCACCCTCGGAAAACTCGGTTCCCATCACCCTCGGAAAACTTGGTTCCCATCACCCTCGGAAAACTCGGTTCCCATCACCCTCGGAAAACTCGGTTCCCATTACCCTTGGAAAACTCGGTTCTCAATACCCTTGGAAAACTCGGTTCCCATCACCTTCGGAAAACTTGGTTCCCATCACCCTCGGAAAACTCGGTTCTCAATGCCCTCGGAAATCTCGGTTCCCATCACCCTGGGTAAACTTGGCTTCCATCACCCTTGGAAAACTTGGTTTCCATCACCCCTGGATAATAGTGGAACGAGAGAACTTGGTTTTATCTTTATCAGCAGAAGTCGTTTTTTGATCTCGTGTAAACGCATATATAAACCTGCAAAGCGCTATTCCCCCAAAATTAGCATTGAACCCTTTCAGGCGACATTAAACATTCAAAGGACCTCGGTTGCTGCCCGAATATTCCACTCACTAACGTGTAGTAGTCAATCAGTTCCCAGCCCAGCACACACTTTTCATTACAAAGCAGCTTTCGTTCAAAACAATGGCAGAGGTGAATCTGGATTGAATCTGAACTTTTATTCTTTACAGCTTTTCATTTTGTTTTCTTTTTACCGGGATGATTTCGATAAAATAGACGATTATGTGCCAGTCCACAAGATGATGAATAAGATTGTCAGGGACAAAATAAGTGAAGAATAGAGAGTATGATAAATATTTAGAACTAAATTAATAAGGAAATGGTTCTTTGAGGTAACGTTTTTATATTCCCGGCTTACTTAAACATCTCCCAAATTTGGGATTTCCTTTCCGTGTATTTTTGCCGTCCTATAATCTTACTGAATTTGAGAAGACGCTCTGTATTTTTAAGGGGTTAACCAAATACTGTCCACAAGTGTGTACGTAAACATTCACAAATATGTCTCATAAGAGTAAAACCATGTAATATTAATCAAACTTCTGCATGAAAACATTTCGCAATAAGTTAATCCGTTCTGACAGCATTGTGCCTCCTCAGGACTTTGCCCTAAGGAGGCCTGTAAATGTGATAAGGTGTCAAAGGAGGTAAGAGGCCTGATGTGAATCTCTGGACTCTCACTAACCAACAGAAACGTGGTCATTTCAATCTCAGGCTGCATGGCCCTTTATCAGTATTTTTCGAGAACCGGTTCCACATTTGATTAAACTTTTCTTTTTTGCAAATTACTAGAAAAAATATATAAGTTAAAAAGGAAATTGATGAGGAATTGAAACATACACACACTACTCCCTCCCTCCCTCCCCCTAATCTCTACCTCCCCATCCCCTATCCTTTATTTCCTACACTCTCCCCCTTATCCCTACTCCTACTTCCTACCTCTCCTCTCCTATTCCCTACTCCTACCCCCTCCCCCTATTCCCGACCTCCCATCCCATGTTCCCTACTCCTACTTCCTCCTACCTCCCTTCCCCTATTCCCTACTCCTACTTCCTACCATCCCCTCCCCCTATTCCTACCTCCCCCTCCTCTATTCCCTACTCCTACCTCCCCTCCCCCTATTCCCTACCTCCCCTCCTCTATTCCCTACTCCTACCTCTCCCCTATTCCCTACCTCCCCTTCCCCTACTACTACCTCTCCCCTCCCCAATTTCCTACTCCTGCCTCCCCTTCCCTATTCCCCTACTACTTCCTACCTGCCCTCCCCTATTCCTCTACTCCTACTTCCTATCTCCCCTCCTCCTACCGGCCCTCCCCTATTCCTTACTTCCTACCCCATTCCTCCCCCGCATCCTACCCTGCCGAACACGCCCCCTTATTCTGCGGAGTTCCTCCTCCTCCTCCCGCGGGTTTGTCAAGTCATGAATCCTTGAGTATCCCCGCATATCATCCTTCGAGCAAAGGTCCTTCAATTACGGGGAAGAGATAGCCCTCGATATCGCATCCCTGTGATTTACAAGTGACGTTCAAGTGGCCCGGGGAATTTCCAAAAGCCGTTCTCTCTCTCTCTCTCTCTGCTTTGACAATAATATGTCTGGTGTCTTGTGATTTTGGAGTTGTATGTTGTGGTGCCAATGTTCCTTTTGTTTTGATAGTTGTAGCGTGTGATCAGTTGTTGTTATTATATAAAATACGTTATACACACATTTATATATATATATATATATATAATATATATATATATATATATATATATATATATATATATATATATATTTAGTATGTATGTATGTTGGCCGAGTCGGTAACAACACTGAAGTCCTGATTTCGCCTCTGTCTGCCCGTTGGTTCGAATCCACGAGAGGACGAAATTATCAAACTAAAAAAAAATTCCCTTTCGGTTAACATATATGAAAATATATTAATTCCGAGGTAGAGCGAATTGGATATCAAAGGACATTTGCAGCTTAATGCATGTATATAAATCACGGTGATGTGATAGAAATTCATATATATATATATATATATATATATATATATACATATACGTGTGTGTGTGTGTGTATAACAAACTATCACATCAAAGGGAATCGCTAGTATATCAATATACAATAACTGAAAATCGGAAGATTCTGTTGAAAAATCAGAGAAGGTGTATGTGTGTGTGTGTGTGTCTGCCCATGCGTGTATATCAAATATGTCATAACCAGTAAGACTAATAATAATAGCAATAAAAAAAGATGCGCTATTCATTCGGTATACCAACGCGATTACTAGAATAAAAAAAAACACAAACACACCAAGGGAATCTCTATTCTTTTAGAGAAAACAAATTTTCTCGAAAAAAACAAAGGCGCCCTGAATGGCAAGTCAGGAAAATAATTTGACGATTCCACGAAGTTCTGGGACGCACCAAAGTTCCCTTGTAAAATACCCCCCACACAAAGCTTAATTTGCGCCGCCGTAGGAGAGAATGGAAAGAAAAATTATACGTCTTTTGGAGTTTGAAGCTCCGGCCCCCCGTCTCGTGTCCTTTCCACGGATTTTTCTTGTTAGTTTACTCTGGCTTCTTTTGTTTTTGTTTTTGTTTATTTTTGTGGGTCGTGTTCTGTTTCTTTTTTTTTATTAGATCTTCTTGATGTATGGTTGCTGTCTTATATCGTTTCTGAATGTGTGTGTGTAAAAGGCCCACTTAAACACTCTGGTTTAAACCTAAGGACTATATTTCGTGGACTGATAAGTGTGGGAAGCAGTCCACTGAAATATAATCCTAAGTTTTAAACCAGAGTGTTTTAATGGACCTTTTATACTTGACACGTATCCTGTTTTAACAGAAGAATTTATATATATATATATATATATATATATATATATATATATATATATATATATATATTATATATATATATATAATATATATATATATATATATATATTCACGAGGAAGAGATGGAAGGACTGTGTGAGAAGAGACTTACATGAGAAGGGAATTGATGAGGCAGAAGCGCAGGATAGAAATAGATGGAAACGGCGACCCCATATGAAAATGGGAACCAGCTGAGATGATGTTTATTTTCTAGCATAGAAACCAATTCGATAACATAAATTAATTTACTCACAAGGTCAAAGGCTGCAGTCTTTTCTTAAGAGAGTCCAATAATCTCTCGCGAAATGTCCACTTCCTAAGCGTCATCCATCGCTTGCGACAATGGAATATATTTTCCCGAAAACATCGCTCAGGACAATGGTATACATTTTCCCGAAAATATCGCTAGCGAGAATGGAATATATTTTCCAGAAAACATCGCACGCGACAATGGTATATATTTCCCCGAAAACATCGCTCAGGACAATGGTATATATTTTTCCGAAAATATCGCTTGCGAGAATGGTATATAATTTCCCGAAAACATCGCTCGCGACAATGGAATATGTTTTCCCGAAAATATCACTCGCGACAATGGAATATATTTTCCCGAAAATATCACTCGCGACAATGGAATATATTTTCCCGAAAATATCACTCGCGACAATGGAATATATTTTCCCGAAAATATCGCTCGCGACAATGGAATATATTTTCCCGAAAACATCGCTCGCGACAATGGAATATATTTCCCCGAAAACATCGCTCGCGACAATGGAAAATATTTTCCCGAAAACATCGCTCGCGACAATGGAATATATTTTTAAGAAAACGAGAACGGAATAATCATAGCAATTTTCCAGTAGATTTATTTATCGTCGGAAGCCGTACTTTGCATCTTGACCCCCGAATTTCATCAGGGATTAACGTACCCTATTAATCCCAGATTATATCGGCGATATTCGCTCACCGATTATAAGAGGATTAGGAGTGAATTGTAAGTGGATTCAGTTGGAGATTTTGCTCTTAGTACTTTTTTTCTCTGTCTCAAGTTTCAAGTTATATTTATGTCAGTGACGTTAAACTTTATATTACATATGCCAGTCATTTCATCCATTTTATCTTTACTCCCTAATTTAATCTTTGTTCTTAATTATTTTTTCTTTCCAAAGTTTCATCGCTTAGTTTCAATTATATTTACTCATATTATTGCAATTAAAATTAATTTTGAATACCAGTCCTTCCCTTCATTTTATTTTTCTTCCATAATTTAAACTATTTTTTTTTAAATACTCACAATCGATTCCTAACGTCTTTATTACTCATCTATTTCCTTCTACTTATTATTGCTTATTAGGGTCAATGTATATATATATATATATATATATATATATATATATGTATATGTATATATATATATATATATATATATATATGTGTGTGATATATATATATATTATATATATATATATATATATATATATATATATATATATATATTGTAGGAAGCCCACTAAAATTCGGAAAAAATTGAAAGTTTTTTATTTAAGGTTTGGGAGAGTACATTCTCTCCCTCTTTCTGAAAGAGGGAGAGAATGTACTCTCCGAAAGCTTAAATAAAAAACTTTCAATTTTTTCCGAATTTTAGTGGGCTTCCTACAACATATTAGAACACGGATACAGTGTTTTAACTTTGCTATATATATATATATATATATATATATATATATATATATATATATATATATATATATATTATTTCAACAGCTTAAAGTCTGAATATTAGGGTCAAACATTGGGACTTCATTACATTGCTCTAAACGAGAGAGATAGAGAGAGAGAGAGAGAGAGAGAGAGAGAGAGAGAGAGAGAGAGAGAAACTTTCGAAAGAAAAAATATCAGTCCAAAATTCTTCGCACGTGTTGTCATCAACTCCGAATCACTTTCATCTTTTCTGTGGGGTGGGAGCGGGTGAGGGGGAGCAGCCTCATTTTCTTTCAGGTCTGGGGAACTTAGTATTAATTTCCTTTGGGCTTCATGACCTTCTTCCTTTGACCGAAGAAATTCGGTATTAATGCCACGTCTTCGCCCGGATCTTCCTTCGAGAAGGGAATTCGTTATGAACTGAACTGAGCGCTGCTGGTCGTCGCCTGCCTTATAGTTGCCATGTCGTGATTATTGGCCGTGTTTTGGTGTCTTCATTAACTCTCTTCATTGGGAGGTTTTCAGGGCTAATCTGGGTCTCTTTTATCGTCGCGATCATTGGTTTGAATATGTAGTGTTTGTTTTGGTACCGTGACGGCACGCTGGATGTTGTTATCAAGTTAATTCAGGATTGGTTTTCAAGATTTTCTTCCTATTTTGCCTCAGGTAAAGCAACTGTTTTTAAATTAATTTAATTAATTGTTAAAAGATAGTGATTTATCGGTAAATAAAATAAACTAAGATAGTTTAAAGCTCTTTTCGTGTTGGTAAGGCCACTCCATTAGTCTGTGTTCGTTCTCAATTATACAAATGGATTAATTAATCGTACAAACAAAAGAGTTGCCTCGTCTACTAAAATTAAGAGAGAACTATTCAAAGCAAACTTGTAATTTCATTTGAAATAAAATATTACGTGTAAACATACATTCTTTGGACTCTGAGCATACTTTATATTTCTAGAAACTGGCAAACAATGCCATAATTCATCGAGTTATCCCCAGCCCAAGAGCATCAACACGGGAAAAAGTGGCGGGCGATGAATCAAAAGACGCATCGGGGGCTCGTTCTTTGTGTAAGTTTCTCCCAATAAATCAACCTCCGTGACGAGCAGTTAATTACACAGATACGCGTTTTTAACGAGACAGATAATAGCGAAGAAATATGAAAATATTCTCGGCGGTAAATGGGCTGTGAGGTAGTAGTAATATGAAATCCTAATGCAGATTTATGAGAGAGCGGGAAACTCACCCCAAGCCCGGGGGTAGGGACCAGGGATGCCGCTAGATGGCAGTGAGTGCAGTGTGGTTAAAATTTGCGGGCTCAAATCTGGATGTTGTATGCGGATGCACCGTGCACCTTATAGTCATTCTCTCATCCGTTAATGGATGACTCTCTTTTTTTTCCACATTCGCTGTTCCTTGTCGACGTAAATTATATTCTTGTGTTATATTTTCTCCAAATGACGCGGCAGGCTCGTGTATACCAGCAGAGAATAAGTCACGAAGGCGTCAGTATATATCCACTAAGGAGAATTGTTTTGGTTTTGGTACCAATTGCCTTTTGTGTGTGTGCGTGTGCGCGCGCGTGCATTAGACTGATTTATTGAGGACTGTGCGTGGGGCGGTGCCGAGAAATGAATGAATGCCTTATGATGAGATGAGGATTTTTTTTTTTTTTTTTAATAATATAATTCTGACTTTGGCTTTCATTTGAGATTCCTGGGTTCGATCCCCATACGAGTTAAAAATTGATTCTGACAATTGTTAAATTTAAGTCTTGCTCCTATGAGGGAGGGAGAGATAGCGAGACAGGAGGATATTTTGTTTTCATAAACAGTCGTATCAATCTGACTTTTGTGGTAACTGTATTGTTGCTTTTATGAGAGAGAGGGAGTGGGCATTTTTTTTTTATATTCACATTATTCTGACCTTTGTTGAAATTTATTTTGTTGCTACTATGATAGAGAGAGAGAGACAGACAGAATTTGTTGCATGAATTATATATATATTGAAGACAGAACTCTGAACAATAATATCGTATTTCTGTCATTCAATCTTCCTGCAATGAAAAGAACAATTAGAGGAACCATATAAAAGACAGAGAAAGAGAGAGAGAGAGAGAGAGATACGGGTTGGAGTGGAAGCAATTGGCTCTACACAAGCGCCTGCATAAAAACCTCAGCCATCAACGTCGAGGTAAAAAAAGAACACTGTCTTCAAGTCGTAATTCAGACGAGTTAACTTGAAAACGCCCCAGAGACGGATCTCTTTTATCAAGTTATCTGGAAACCAAATTAGCCACTTAGCTAAACAGAGAAAGAGGGAGGGATAGAGAGAGAGAGAGATACGGGATATCTTTTAGACAGCGCTAAAAAGGTCTCGTTGCTGTGAACAATATTGTTTCCTGTGAAATATATCTTCCTACCTATCTATCTTTCTATACATATGTACATATAAATATATATAAATATATATTATACATATAAAGCATATATATATATATATATATACTATATTTATATATAATGTATGTGTGTATAAATAAATATATGTATATACATAATATATATACTATGTATATACATATTATAATATAGATATATATATATATATATATATATATATATATATATATATATATATATATTATATATAATAATAAGATTGGAGAGAGAGAGAGAGAGAGAGAGAGAGAGAGAGAGACCTTACAGACCTTACAGACCTTAACATCTTGTTCGGGTTGCCCCAGGTCCCTCAGTGTGAGGCACCTCTAATGTCTACCAGAGAGTTGCTAGTACATCTTCCGGTATATTTTGCATCTTCCAATCTTGGATGGTCTGGGATGCAGTTTAGATATTTGTCGAGCTTATTCTTAAACACATCTACGCTCACTCCTGATATATTCCTCAGATGAGCTTGGCAACGCATTGAATAGACGCTGCATTATCGATGCTGGTGCGTAGTGGATTAATGTCCTGTGCGCTTTCCTTATTTTTTCCTGGTATAGTTTTGGGCACTATTAATCTACCTCTGCTTGCTCTTTCTGATATTTTTAGTTCCATGATATTTTCTGCTATTCCTTCTATCTTGTTTCCATGCCTGAATTATCATGTAGCGTTCTTCCTTCTCCTTTCTAGACTATATAATTTTAAGGATTGTAGTTCTTTTCCCAGGTAGTCAAGGTCTTTAACTTCTTCTATTCTAGCTGTAAAGGACCTTTGTACACTCTCTATTTGTGCAACATCCTTTTGATAGTGAGGGTACCATATCATATTGCAATATTCAAGTGGACTACGACATATGTTTTATAAAGCATAATCATGTGTTCAGCTTTTCTTGTTTTGCAAGTGCCGTAACAACATTCCATTTTTGTTTTACATTTTGCCAAACCAGAATTGCTATTTGATCATTGCATAACATGTTCCTATTCATCATCACACCAAGGTCTTTAACTGCTTCCTTATTTGTGATTGTCTCATTATTAGGTCCCCTATGTGCATATAGCTTTCTTTCTCTGTCTCCATAATTTATTGTTTCAAATTTATCAGAGTTAAATTACCATCCTATTTACCTCTGCCCAATCATATACTTTGTTAAGGTCTCTTTGTAGAGCGTTCCTATCTTCATCACAAGTAATTTCTCTACTTATTCTTGTGTCATCTGCGAAACTATCACTACCGAATCCTTAACATTACTGTCTATGTCTTCAATCATAATAACAAACAGTATTGCAGCTAACACCGTACCTTGCGGCACACCGGATATTACCTTGACTTCATCTGATTTCTCGTCGTTTGCAATAACTATCTGTTTTTCTGTTGTGTAAAAAATTCTTTTAACCATCTTCCTACTTTATCCACGATATTGTGTTTTCTAATTTTCTTCGCTAATATATTATGGTCTACTTTGTCAAAAGCTTTTGCAAAGTCTAAATAAACCACATCTGTTTCATTTCCGCTTTTCATATTTTGAATATGTTCTCACGGTGGACTAACAGTTGGGTTTGTGTACTTTTCCGGGTACGAAAACCATGTTGTCCTTTATTAAACAAATTATTTTTTGTTTTTTATTAAATGTTTCATAATATTTTCTTCATTACCCTTTCATACACTTTCATAATATGTGATGTTAGACTCACAGGCCTATAATTACTTGCCTCTAGTCTTGATCCACTTTTGAAAGTAGGGGTGATATATGCTAATTTGTGCTCATCATAAATCTTGCCTGTATCTACACTTTGTCTTAATAATATGCAAGTGGCTTTGCGATAGAATGAACTACTTTCTTTAACAAAATAGCAGGCACTCCATCAGGCCCTGCAGCAGCTCCATTTTTAATTTCATTAATAGCTTGCACAATATCCGCTTCATTATATCTATGTCAGCTAAATATTCACTATTTTCATCCCTTACTTCTATATCATTATCTTCATTATCTATTCTAGGGGTGAATTCCTCTCTTATATCGTTCTGCCAATATGTTGCAAATTTTCTTTTTTTCATTCGTTAATCTCCCTTCAATTCTTAGAGGGCCTATTTCTATTCTTCTTTTATTCATTCTTCTTCGCATATGAGTTAAAATAGTTTGGGATTTTGCTTGATATAATAGGGTTTTTTTCTTTTTTCTTTCCAAGTCCCGTTTTTCATTTTCTTTGATTGTATAATCTTTGTTCTGCATTTTCTATCTTACTTTTTCGTTCTATAACTTTCCATGCATTTTTTTCTTTTGCAAGACCTTTTTTCCACTTTCTGATTTTCTGGAACAAGATCCTTCTGTCTCTTATATGCATGACTGATGTTTACTTTTCTTCTTCGGTATATATTTATCCACTATTTTCTCTAATATATAATATCTCCGTATTTACCTTTATGTCATCACTTACGAAAATGTTTATCCCAATCTTTGTTTAATTCTTCATTTATTTCTGACCATTTTATATTTTTACTGTAGAAGTTTGTATTTTCCATATCCTTCCCACTTTTTTCATTTCTTGCTTATCTCTGTTTTCACTTGCTTTGGAATGGACTGTTAATTTCTATGCATTATGGTCTGAAATACTCGCATTATAAACTATTATTTCTTTAACATAATTCATCTCGTTCACAAATACTAGGTCTAAAGTATTTTCCTTTTCCTTTTTGTTTTGGCAGGTGATTTATTTGTTGAATGTTGTATTTCTTGTAGCATATCTAATAGCTTTTTCGAATTGCCTCTTCTTATCTTTGCACTACTATTACTCTCTTTTTTATATGTATAAGTACTCCATTCCATCTCCTATTCGTTCCTTCCAGTCTACGAAAGGAAAGTTGAAGTCTCCAGATAGGAGAATAGTCCAGTCTTTGTGATTTCTACATATATCATCCAATTTTTCTATTATTAAGTCAAACTCTTTAGTATTAGGAGGTCTATATATTACTATGTTCATTAATTTTTCAGATTCAAATTCTACCGCTATTAGTTCACATTCTGAGTTACTATATTTCTCATATATTTTTCCTTGTTTTTTGTCTTTCCCATATATTGCGGTTCCCCCTTGATTCCTATTTTTTCTATCTGATCTATAAGTTTGGAACCCTTTTATTTGATCATCATTCCCAGTCTCTTGGAATACCAGGTTTCACTTATATTCATTATATCTATTTTCTTTTTTTTCAATTTGGGTTAGTTCTTCTAAGTACTCTATTTTCTTTTTGAGTTACTCGTAACTAAACCCTGCGCATTCATCACTATGATGGTTTGCGTGTTTTCTCCTTCATTTAATATTGGTAATAATAAGGATTTTCCCATGTCTTTTTCCTGTTCTGGTATGTTGTTCTTTTTTTCATTTCCAGAAATTCTGACATTCCAGAAATTCTGACATTAAAAAATCCAACTTTTCCATAATATTTGTTCTTCCTTCATCATAATTATTCATTTTGTGTCTGAATCTGAGAGAGAGAGAGAGAGAAGAAAATGAATAAGTGAGCATCAGCTAGAGGGATAGCCATTAGTATAAAGGAAAAGGGGGTTGGGCTGGGGTAAGTGGTAGGCCGGGGGTGGGGGGGAGGGGGGGGGGGGGGGGGGGGAATCTCGAGACTCCGGAAAGATTCCGTAATCTGGCCTCCTTTAGGTATAAGAAAAGAGGCAGAAAATACTCTAATGTCCCGAGAGCATCGTCTTTTGCTCCCCTTCCGAGGATGGAGGAGGAGAAGGACCTCGGTCGTTTGCGTTGCCAAGACGGACTCCGAAGGGGAAAAGGGTTGGGAAATCAGAAGAAGAAGAGGGGAAGAGAGGAGGAACGAAGGAGACAGATATGGAGGAGAAGAAGAAGAACAGGGAGGGGAAGGGAGATAGATATGGAGGAGAAAAAGAGGGAGGGGAAAAGAGAAGGAACGAAGGGAGATAGATATGGAGGAGAAGAAGAAGAGGGAGGGGAAAAGAGAAGGAACGAAGGGAGATAGATATGGAGGAGAAGAAGAAGAGGAGGGAGGGGAAGAGAGAACGAACGAAGGTAGCTAGAGAGGGAGAAGAAGAATGGGGAGGGGAAGAGAGAAGGAACGAAGGGAGATAGATAGGGAAAAGAAGAGAGAAGTAACGGAAGGAGATAGATAGGGAGAAGGGGAAGAGAGAAGTTACGAGGGGGGAAAGATACGGAGAGGATGAAGGGGAGGGGAAGAGAGAAGGAACGAAGGGAGAAGGAAAAGGATGGGAGGGAGAGGATTTAAGAAGGGAGTACGAAACTGGGAAGGGGTTTGAGGGGGGGGGAGAGGTTGTTGAGAAAGAGATAATCATTTAATGTAAGACGAGACCGGTAAAAGATTCTCTCTCTCTCTCTCTCTCTCTCTCTCTCTCTCTCTCTCTCGGGTCAATCTGTGTAGCTCTACTGGTTGGTCAGTTTGGACAACTTTTACTTTCTCCTTTAACAAAATGACAAAGAGAAAGGAGACGCCTTTTTCCTCTCTCTCTCTTTTGCCTTCGTTTATTGAATTTCTCTCTGAAGAAGTGGCTAATACTGTCCTTAAGAAAATAACTAGATTAAGTGTTATTTACAACATACTTGCCTATATGTTCTTACAATGGTAAGAGTTACGGGTCTCAGAACTACTGAGACTAGAGGGCTGCAAATTGGTACGTTAATCACCCACCCTCTAGTCATCAATCATACCAAATTGCAGCCCTCTAGCCTCAGTAGTTTTTATTTTATGTAAGGTTAAAATTAGCCATGATCTTGTGTCTGGCAACGTGGATGAAGGCTTCATGGGCTACGGCTCATACAGGACTACTATATACTGTACAGAAATCTCGATTCCGCCGAAGAAACTTCGGCGCATTATTTACTTTATATATATATATATATATATATATATATATATATATATACTATATATATATATATATACATACATATACTTAGAGGGTGTCCATAAAGTCAAGGTACAATTACAAGTATTTATTGATTGTAATGGTACTGGGACTTTATGGACACCCTGTATATATAAAGTGCTTAGTGACCTTTTACCTCTTAGGCTTAGTTCCACTGAGAGCAAAACTCGATAAAAAGGCTATTTTTTGCCCGTTTATCTGATGACGCTATCAACGAAAATCCTTAAAAACTTAACGGCAGTAATTATAACAAGCTGCTAGTAATGGCGGTTGTGATATATGAGCACGTTCGTTATATATTATATATAGCGACCTAAACGCACGCTCGTTATCTCAAAGAAAACGAGATTCGATTTAACGGATCGCTAAAGTGCTAAACTTATGTGATATCAAATGTCGAAAAAAAGTGTGAAAATTAGACGAAATGATAAAGATGGCCCAATTACAGTACTTTAAGCTTATACGATATCAAATGTAGAAAAAGAATTGTGAAAATTACACGAATGTTAAAGATGGCCCCCATTACAGTGACTTGAACTTACTCGATACTAAATGTCCAAAAACGTGTGCTCTATACAAAAAAATTTGTGAAAATTAGACGAAACTTGAACTTATACTATAAAAAAGTGTGATAATTAGACAAATGTTAAATATGGCCCAATTACAGTAACTTAAATTTATATGATATCAAAATAAAAAACAAATAAAAATGTGTGAAAATGAGACGAAATGTAAAAAAAGTACGAAAATTAGACGGAATATTAAAGATGGCCCAATTACAGTAACTTAAATTTATACGATATCAAATGTAGAAAAAAAGTGTAAAAATTAGACGAAATGTTAAAAATGGACCTCTCACAGTAACATAATTTTCAAATACGATTGTAAACAAATAAATCATGTATAACTGTAACAACCAATGGGGGTGAACCTTACAATTCACACCAGCGAAAGAGTCGAAAAAGTTCCACAAACAGTATCAGCACAAAGTACGTGGAGAGGAAAAAAAACAAAAAAAAAAAAACTACGACTGAAATTACGAGCGATGGCCTTTTGACCTTTCGCCTGGCAAAAAAAAAAAACCAAAAAAAAAAAAAAAAAAAAAAAAAGTGCAGCTTGATAACCTGCGGTAACGTAGATCAAACAACTGACGCAGAAAACAATGGTTCGGCTTAAAAGGAGACGTGTGAGCTTTTGAGTGAGGCCTACCGCTTTTGAAGTCTGAAGAGGCCTAGGGCGGGGTGGGGGGGAGGTTGGGGGGGGGGGGGGTGGAGAATGCAATTTCCGTTTTTTTTCGCTATGGGAGGTTATTTTCTTTCAGCCACGACAGAATTTCCGATAAACAACAGTTTTTTTTTTTTTTTTTTTTTTTTTTTGCGTGCTAGGTCGCCCATGGAACTAAAATGAAAACACACAAATGTTATTTTTCACTGGCTGTTGATATATTCACAACTGGAATGGAGAGGGTGGGCATCTAATCAAGGGGGGGGGAGGGGAATTAGCTGGGTATCAGGGTAGAATGTTCAGAGATAAATAAATAGTATATTCTCTAGACCTTGAACCTTTCAACCTACTTTCATCGCAATCTGGAAACAATTACGAGCAACAGGGACATAAACGTTCATTTATCTATTATGTTTTTGCAAAAGGAGCAATTTACCAGTTCTACAAAAAGAAAAAAAAATCAGAACAAAAGCATTCAACAGCACGTAGTACAACTCCGGAGAGCAATGCTCCCTCTTCAAAGGTTAAAAAAAATTCGGTACTGACCAAGTTATCATCAACAACTCACCGGTGTTGTGGAAGGTGTACTCGTCGAGGTAGAGAAGGTTGTTCGACCGCAGGGTGAGGGTGTGGATCTTGGTGTTGTTCAGCTCCTGGGGAATCCGGCCCAGCTCCACGTTGTCGCAGAATACCAAGCCGAGGTCCGGGCCGGTGTTCGAACACGTACACTGAAACAGAGGAGGAGACGGTTGGCAGGAAAGGACTAGGAGGAATTGTGTGTCGAATTCGTCAATGTTCGAGAGAAATGGCTTTTCACAATTCCAGAGCGACAATACGAGCGAATGAGACTATGAGACTCGTGCCCCGCCTCCGTCTCCTATCGAGAGACGTTTTGCATGCCATTTGCTGCGGCGTTTATGGGCTCCAAATGCATATTGGATGTTCGTGGGTCACCGGGCCTAATTGAAACGCGGGTGCGAATTGACCTCCATCTCTCTCTCTCTCTCTCTCTCTCTTCTCTCTCTCTTACACATACCTCTGAGACATATTACGTTTGCATATACTCTAACAAGTCAGTTACAGCTAAAATAACTACCATGCTAAAAATAAAAATAAAAACCTGTTAGCTGCCTCAATAAAAACCTGTTTAGAGTCTATGCTAATAGCCTAAAAAAAAATGGTTCTGGCAGTAAAAACTTAGCATTCTTTAAAAAATAAAAACTTGGCCGCCTAGGCAAATGTTAGCAACCTAAAAAAACTGTTGCCTGTCTATAAAGAAACTGTTAGCAATCTGAAAATAAGTTCGATAGGCCAATCCTACATTATCTTCAGGTGGCGAACCTGTGTTAAATTGCTGCAGTTTTAACTAACCGAAGCAAGAGCTGGAATACTTATAACTTTAGTGGTTTTAAATCACCGTATTAAAAGAAAGATAAATTTAAGTCTAAATATATAATAAATGTCTTTCATTTTTTTATAAATTCATGAATTACTTAAGAATTCACCCATTTTTAAAACTGGTTAATCTGATCAAAGCATTGCTGCTCTGATAGAAAAAAAGAGTTGCCATTTAGCATCTTTTTGAAGCATTTCTGAATATGCTTAAACGAACTGACAAGAAACTTAAAAATAAACATAGATCCTTTTACTTACAAACGACGATGTCACGATAATGAGGGAAAATGATCCCAAGGTATCAATTAGACGTTTTTCTCGCTATTCCTTTAACGAAGAAGGAAGCGAAATACTGAATCATTTGTTTTAATGCGCCAACCTTAGTCGCAATTACTCGTAAGATCTTACTTTCGATTATCAATTAGAGGTCTTACACCTATCTGTCGATAGGTTTGCAGACAAGCATCCACGAACGTGCAAGCACTGGTGAGTGCACACAAACACACTCATACACATACATACAGACATACGCAAAGCAATGTCTAATCAGACTGGCATCCATAAAAGCGTCAAATGCTTAATAATTTAGTCAAGATTAAATCGTACAATTCCACTGAATACATCAATAACAAATAACTGACAAGTTAAATATGAAACAGACAGATGAATAGATATATAGATAGACAGAGCTTACCTGTGCATTGAACTGACACGGAGGATAATCATCGGGGATGTCATAACGGTCAGGTCGTCTGGGGTCGTTCAGATGAGGTCGGTAGTGGGTCAGGCGCTCATTGATTGGGTACCTGAGGAAAGACAAGACGCAGTGATTGGACGAGAGCTGATAATGACTAATTAACCTACGTAAACTTGCTAATTGAAAAGAAAATATCCGCTGAAACGTGAAGGAGAAGAAGGAGAGAGAGAGAGAGAGAGAGAGCCCTTCCATTTGCAGGTGATATTAATGAGAGCGATGGTGTTAATGAGCTGGAATGCATTAAGGGTGTGATGGCCTAATGGTTAAAACTCATCAGGAGGTAAAGCTGACCCTTTCAGCTTAATGGGGGAAATCTGAAAGTTGAGCATTTTTGATGGCACGCTTTTATCTTTAAAAAGAAGTATATTAATAATAATAACAATAATAAATCTCGTCTATTCATTCAACGCAGGTTGCACAAACCTCGATAAAACTGACCTGCTTTCATCATCAGCCTAAAAATATCTTTCGTGCACTTCACGATTCTTCCACCAATTTTCCGAAAGAGAGAGAGAGAGAGAGAGAGAGAGAGAGAGAGAGAGAGAGAGAGATGATATCCTCTCCACTTAGCAGATACTTGTCTGATAAGCCGGCGATTCGCGTAAAAAATATGACGACGAAGCTGATTGGCAGATGAGATTCGGCCGCGCCGGCCAATCAAGAGGGGGAATGTCGAACTCGGAGAGCCACCAAGAAGTAGCCGGGAGACAATGTCTATCAGATTTCAGTCCAATAATCGATAGTTATCTTATATCATCGCCATTATGTCCCTCTACTCTTCTAACAGGTTATAAAACTTATCAGGAACACAAAAGCCTTCCCTGACAACGATCCAGAAGGACCAGAATTCGCCGGGGCAGCCACGCTCCCCCCCTCCCCGACCCCCACCCCAACACACTGTCAGTTGAGCGCTCTCGAGTACGGTGACGTCCATGAGATATCTAAGTGTGAGTCTAGTTCAAAATCTCACTCAAGCCTCGATTGGTCTAGATGTTTTTAGGAAAAGTGAAATTTGTTGACGAGTGGTTTGTATGCATTACCTCTGAGGCCTTCAATTGCTTAAAAAAACAAGTTTAATTCATATGAATTGATATTTCCTTTGTTATTCATAATCTCACAATAGCATGAATCACTAAAATGGTGACATCCACAATGGTGTAATGGTAAATATATATTAAAATATGCATACAAACAGAGAGGTTTTGAGAACCTGCTCGATTCTCGAAAGCTCTCGATTATATGTTTTTAATATATATTTTACACTTCCACCATTGTGGATTATCATATCATATGTTATACAGAGTAATGTGTTGAAGAAACATACGAATAATTGTACACAAACACTCTCTACACCCAGCTTAGCTCTCACACTATCAAGCTTTGTGTAAACTGATATATTTTAACATAAACATTATCATACACTTTATACCTCATTATCTCAAGCCTGTCTCTTCTGCTTTGTAGTACTACAATCGCTCCTTCAAACGAACGAAATTTTTCTTTCGACATTGTTCGTCAACCAACCTGACTGCGCGTCCCCTAACCTGAGCCTAATAACTTGTGCAAACTATGTCTCTCTGCTCCGGTCACTCGAGAATTCTGCGACAGGAACTATCTGGTAAGTTGCAGCTTCTCCCGAGGAAGGACAAAGGCCCTCCGTACTGCTAACAGTCTGAGATATCTAAACGTTAATTCAAAGAGAGAGAGAGAGAGAGAGAGAGGAAGTTCCTAATTCGTGCAAAGCGACAGTCGTGGGCAGGAAAATGTGTAACGTAACATTAAGGAGAGAGAGAGAGAGAGAGAGAGAGAGAGAGAGAGAGAGAGAGAGAGAGAATGATTATAATCCGTCTACACAGCAACCCTGGAATATGACGTATTCCACGAAAGGCGATAAATCGGCGACAGTCAGCAACATCCAAAACTTCTTCGCAGCTTTTACTGAGACTAAAGAAAGTTCGATCCATCGTTTTCTGGAGACCCCCTCTGACGAATTTTGACAATACTATGCAGAAAACAAATAAGTTAGGAATAAAAATACTCGCCAATAATATTGTTCACCGATGAAGTAAACATACTCCTATCAGTTTGCGGGCTGAACAGTTCCTTATATGATAAGGTCTTGTGTTTGTTCAGTGCTGATATTACGGTGATTACAAGATAATAACTAACTTTTAAGTGTTGGTATTCAACGTCAAGATATTGTTACTAATGTTTCTGGAGCCGTTGCTACAAATAATTAATTTATTAAAAGTCAATTTATTTGGGTGTTTATATTAAAGAATCTTTTCATATATACTGCATTTTGACCAAAATGAATCTCCAGCTCAAGTGTATAAATAAAAAATTCTTCGGTTTTATTAATATAGCACTCTTACCAGTATGAAGGCTCCCTTTGTTTGTAAATCTGTTGTAATCAAAATGCAGAAGAAATAAGTACCATCCAAGGTTACATGGACATTTTTATTCTGATGAGAACTTGCAAACAATTAGTGATCGTTTGCAAAAGTGGCGTCCTCGCCGCATTGCGTGAACCCACTAAGCTGAGTTGCTAATTAACATTTTATCGTTTCTATCACAATGGTTATTATAATAACTATACTTAGACAATTGATTGCAGTATCTGCAAAAGCGCCTTAATTCGAAAATAAAAGAATAGTTGATAATTAGCAGTAGAGGTCAAACGTTAAATACAGCAAATCAGGGTTTAGTTCTAAACAGAATCGGCCTAGTCGGGAACCCATTGTGTTACGGGAAAAGATATATAGATATATATATTATATATATATATACTTATATTATAAGGAAGTTAGCCTAAGGCCAAGCGCTGAAACCGGATTGGCAGTAAGAGGTTTTATGGATGTTAACAGGAGGATGGAAAACCTCGCAGTTGCACTATGAAACAATTGTTAGGAGAGGCACTATTTCCTACGGAAGGATGGAAAGAAGAAAAGTGGTGGAAGAACGTATGTGCTTTTAACTTCTCGTGTTGTTTTATTAATTGTTAGTGTATTTTTATCTATATGTGAAGTTTTCGGTTTTCATTTTAACTAGTTTTTAAATAATTTTTAGACATTTTCAAATCAATTTAATTTATATTAGTCAGTTATTTATCATACAGACCCTGAAGATGCATTCTGCTGAAAGCGAAACGCGTCGGAATAAAGTGTAAAATACTTCGCCATGTTTGTTCCTGCTCCTACTCCCTGTGCATTATATATATATATATATATATATATATATATATATATATATATATATATATTTTATTATATATATATATATATATAATATATATATATATATATATAACCACAACCATTATTCTACTGTGTTTATCGTTGTCTCTAAACTATAGGTCTAGGTTCACATTCTGGCCAGGCTAGAAGCACTTGTCTGCTATAATTCCCGTTGGCTGCAAGTTATTCCCAAGGTACTAAAGTCTGTAAACCTTTCAACATTTTCCATTCAAAACAAAACGCGTTAACATGAGCTACCACAAATAACTCGATTGAGTTCAGAAATCTAAAACGAAAACCGTAGTCTTCAAAAATCATTTTCACGTCAGACACTGACAAACAGAAATCGTGGGCCCTAAAACTTTTAAGCTGAGTAAGGCTGAGAGTTTTATCTTTTGGGGGGAAAACTTTGTCGGAACTTCTTATTTTACTCTCTACTGTCACCGTGAGAGAGGAAAAAGCACCTGTTTGCCTTCGTCATTATAAATCACTAAAATGAAAGTTTTAGTTTTGCTGATACAGTGAAATATCACGAGAGAAAATGCATTATTTCGGTGTTAATAACCATCTTAGCATTTTTCATATTTCATACAAGGATTCAAGGAAATATATGCTTGGACATATATATAAAGGAGACAGCCGTGCGAATATATCGTTTCTATTATGTAGGAAATTGTATGTAATGCAGTACATGGGAGATAATTTGAGTAATTAACCGAGATAATGGCAAATTCACCGTCATTTGTCTATATTTCTCCTTTAATCCCCGTAAGTCTGGTACCAAACACGGAGTCCCGCCATGTTTAGCACCAACCACTCGGGGGATCATAAACAAAAGACGGCCAAATTCTCGTGATCTCGTGAATTTTCTCAGATTATCTCACCTGTACTGCCTTATATACACCTTTTTCCACATTGTTTAGACACAAATTATATTACTAAAAGGATACCTTCGTCCGGCCTTTTCCCTTTACGCTCACCCATGGTATATACTCGACAAACCCCTCCTGGTAGGTATGGCCTAACTTCACACAAGTCAACCAATTAGCAAGACATTTCATGCGTATTTCCACAGAATTGGGTGCATTGATCGTTAATACTCTCATCCGTATTTTTCAATCGTCCTTTCTTTGAATAAAAGCCCAATTACTGGCGAACTTCGATGTTTAATAAGGCAGGTTAACAGCTTCGGCGATTCTGTGGTTTATGGCGCCATTTGCAGTATGCCGCTGAGACTGACACTCTGACAGACACTGTCAGTCTGTCACTGTAGTCACGTGACCTCATCAGTGACAAGTTTATATTTTGGTGTGTCAAGTGTTTACGCGCGTTTGTGCTCGTCGGGTAATTATTTGCGACTCGAAATTGGACGAGGCATCGTGGACCTGATTCACGTAAGTTGAACATTTAATTTAAGGGTAATATTTTTGCGCATTAGTCACGTGACGTCGTTTTAATGTGATGCACACTAAGCCCGGGTAGGCTTCACTACCCTGGTGTCATAGGCCTAGACTAGTGTTAGCATTTATTTCACGTAATGTGCTTAATCAGGCTTCATGTTTTCAGGTATTTTGATGATTTACAGATGATGATAATATTAGGCTTAGGCTAGTAGATTTAGGAAGATTTTCAAGCCGCCATTTACAACCTCAACAGATTGTGTAGTTACGCTCGGTGAATGGTTCAAAATCATTGGCCTTTGAGCTTTCCCTTAGCCCTACGTTCATTAATTTGTCGCACTTCGAAGTTGTAAATCAAGCTGATCACTTGAGTTGTGACGATTTCCTGATATGTAGCGCGTAAATTAAGAAACTTAGGCTAGCCCATGTTATAGTTTCTATAGGCCTAGGTCTAGCTGTTGGGAAGCCTTGCAGATAATGTGCATTGGTACGACTTAATAGATAATACTACCTCGCCATTTTATATGATACTACATTGACATATTTACTTAAGTATAATGAATCATACGATAAACCTTATGGAAACTAGCTACATAGGGCAGGTTAGTTTAAGGTCGAGCTACCCTAGCAACCGAGGAATAGAGCCATAGGCAAGAAATAACAAATGACATTCTGATGCACGAAACCTACTAGTATCTTTCAGATGCGAATGGAGTAAAATGAACATACATTTTTATCATGAATATAAAAATAATACAAATAATAGCCTACCACGTTCGGCATTCATCTGTACAAAAAGGGGTGCCGGGCAGATTTCCTTCTTGTTTAAACACCCTATTATCTTGATTAACAAACACCAGTAGATAGCTATATAACGTTGCAAGTAATGAAACCGTTAAATGTAAGGATGGCATAACTTATTGTTCAAGGAGACTGAGTTTTGACTTGTGACGTGAGGAGGAGTGACGGAGGGGTTGGTGTTGACCGTCAAATGGTTGCTAAATAGTAATTTTCGCGTATATCACAAGCATTTTTATAAATTCTAACGAAACATTGCCACGGTTATTTGGTTCATAAGCGTTTCAGTTTTCTTTCGTTCTTTGGCTTCTCGCTGTTTAAGGATGGCTCATTCTCTTATAAAGTATATAAGATTATTCACGCATTTCACTCGTTTTGAGGCTCTTGATCTTCTTAAATAGTTTTAGCGTTCATGATTTAAAGCACAATTGCCCCTGAAATGACTTTATTCTATGAAGCATTTTCACCTAGATTCCTAATTTCGGCTAGCCACGTTCAGATTTTCCCGTTACACTGTAGTACCTTTCATTTTTATTGAACAGCATTGTGGTAAAATAAAGGCAAGTTACAGCACTATGAAAACACAACATACACTACATATCGTTTCCACAATAACCGGATATATAAACCAGTTCAGTTTGCCTATATGTGGGATTATTAGTGATCATTAGCTAACGCTGGTACTCGCTTAATTGCAAAAGCTTTCATCAGCTTACCTACGTAGGCGGAAAACGGCTGAATAGAAGTTACCGTACCAGGCCAGGCACGCATATAAATCAACTACTCTGTTTGTAGCGTGTTGTTTAACAGAGGATATTTTTCTTGCTTGTTGTGCCTTAAATGATAACTTATAGAAGTTTGATGTAGATTGGATTTCATCTCATATGGAAAAAGATTGCAAAGATCGAACTCTAATATATACATATATGTATTTATTTAATATATAATACATACATACATACACACACACACACACACACACACACACACACACACACACACACATATATATATATGAAATATAATTTCAGTATATGATATATATATATATATATATATATATATATATATATATATTTATATATATATTTATATATTTATATGCGCACGCGTGTGCATTTGACGGAAATAATTGTGAAAGTTGAATGTGAATGAAACCTATAGAAATGAGGTGATTGCATAAGAAGCATTGAAAAAAGATACTTATGTTAAAAGGGTTAGTGCAGATCACAGGGGGCCAGAGTATCTTAAAATTGTTCGGCCATGTGAAAAGAATGGAAGATGATAGACTGGAGAAGAGTTTAGGAGGAATGAGAGGAAGATTTATTATGGGATAGGCCTATGGTGTAGCAAAGGAACTACAAAAGAAGGGGCTTCAGTTTATAGGTAGCAACAGTGTGTGTGCAAGATAGACCTATCGTGTAGCAAAGGGACTAGAAAGAAGGGGGACTGAACTTGCAGCAAGCAGAAGTGTGTGCAAGTTAGAATTATGGGGTAGCCAAGGTACGGGAAGGGAGGGGCCTGAACTTGCAGCAAGCAGAAGTGTGTGCAAGATAGACCTATGGTGTAGTCAATATACTGGAAAGGAGGGCCTGAACTTGCAGCAAGCAGAAATGCGTGCAAGATAAAGGTAAACTGGTGAAGTGTGTTTTGGCTGTAGGTGAGCCATCTTTGTAAGTGAATGAAGCCACTATGTTGTGAAAGTTCGCAGCACACAACCCTCATCCACTATTTACCAGCTCAAGTGTGAATATGGCAGTGATAGTTGTCGTTGCTTTCCTTGAGGACTAACCACTTATTTGGGGGAAACGACTTCATTTTGAATGAGAGAGAAAGAAAGAAAGAACAAGTATATATACCATAGTGTGTGCGCGGCTTCCAGTAAAGCTTTACTCTCGAACATTTGGCAAAACTGCTTCGACAACACGCCAATTGTGGCAGTGGATGTTGTTCATTAAGGGAACGATATGTACTTCCCCTTCTAAAACTCCGAGTCATAATGGAGGAAAATTGGGCGGTCGTCGGCTGGTGTTTTATAAACTTAATTTCGGTCGTTTGTGGATACATGGGAATAGCAGTGAAAGGATACACACGGGGAGCTTTACAGGACACATAAAGAGACGTTGAGTTTTATATTGGAAGTTTCTTGGTTATAAAACTAACCTTTAATTTGGTGTTAGTTTGTTCGTTATTGTTTTTTTCCTGCTAATTGAATGGTAAATGGAGTGGTAAAAGATAAAAAGGGTTTGAATGTGTGTGTGTGTGTGTGTGTGAGAGAGAGAGAGAGAGAGAGAGAGAGAGAGAGAGAGAGAGAGAGAATATTTAAAATCAAGGGTAGGAAAAATTTGGAGTGACAAGAGCGCAGACTGCAGAAGTCAATTATCTGTGCTGGGAGAGAGAGAGAGAGAGATCTAATATTTAAAATCATGTTGAGGGAGAACTTTGAGTGCAAGGAGCACAGACTGCAGAAGTGAATTTTACATGCTGAGAGAGAGAGAGAGAGAGAGAGAGAGAGAGAGAGAGAGAGAGAGAGAGAAATTTCCTATGCAGATTGGATCTGTAAGCAAGGTCATTCCATTTATTTCTTGATGTTGCTGTGAATAGTGGAAGGCGAAATCTGATCACGGTTTCTAAATGGGGAGGAGAATATTGTGGATGTTTGCTGGACTGGAACGGATTGAGGGAGCCAGTTTAAAGAAAATGACGATAACCGAATTAAAGACAATAATAGGGATAAAATAGTTTTAATGTCATTTGTTTCATTGGGTCAGCTCTTTATCGTTCATTTTTTATTTAACCAGAAATTAGATTTATATAATTACGTTGTTTCCCAGATGAAGTGTTTTTGATTTGGTTTTATATTTGACCAGAAATTCGGTGTATTTATTGTAGAAACTGTTTTATTATTTGGCTTTGCATCTAATCGGAAATTAGGGGTTTCATAATAACCTTCAACCATGAGTAAATATTTCATTTTTTTTCATTATTCAGTGTTTTTCCTTATTTTGACAACTTTCTACTTACTTTTTTGAACTTAACCAGAACCTAGGTTTATTTCATAATGACCTTCAACTAGGAGTAATTTAGTCTTTTTTTTATTATTATTATTTTTATATATTCAGTGTTTTTCCTTATTTTGACAAGAACTTTCTACTTACTCTATTGTACTTAATCAGAAACTAGGTTTATTTCATAATAACCTTCAACCAGGAGTAATATTAGTCTCTTTTATTATTATTATTTAAATAAATATTTTGAGCAAAACGTTCTAAAGTTTCTATACTTACTTCGTTATGTGCGTGTTCTGGACAACCTCGGCGGCCCCAACCATATAAGCCCAGGTCATGGAGAGAAATGTGACAATTAAGATTGTCCATCCCACCTTGATGTACCACATCTGCAAAAGAAGGATAAGAAAAGCATTAGTTTTGAGGTCTGGACTGATACGGAGATTTAGATATTAGTCTAGTTTACAGATAGAAGAAACATTAGTATTGGGATTGGTTTGACACGAAGACTTAGGTATTGAATGGAGATCTAAATTGATTTTGGCAATGTTTTCGGCGCGTTTTCTCTTAGCTTTTGGTAATTTAGCAGGCAAATGAAAATGATAGTTGTGTTTTTCATAGCTTTTAAATATATATTTGCTAGATGAAATAAACGTTTTTCCTGTGTTTTCAAAGCAAGATGGAATATTTGAGACACGTGAATAAGAGAATAGCTGATTGGAGTTCATTGATGAGTTATTTTGGTGCTGTTGGCTTGAAATTCAGGTAATTTGTGATCAATGACGCAAGTGGTGATTGATTTATTGATGAACTGAGGACGAAATTTTCCATTGTCTTTGTCGCCTTCAGTAAAACAAACCTAGGTGGTATAACAGGAGAGGTAATTTGGTGTGAACTGTCTAAATTGGACCTCCGTAACTGTACTCTTGGAGCCAAAATTTTGGCCATTTTTTTAATTACATGATGAAAATGATGGTTATTAGTGTTTGATTGTACTGATATTAGAGTATTCTACGTGGCGGCGAGGGGGGGTGGGGGGCTACTGCAGTTATTACTGAGGGTCTTTGCAGCGTCTCTTCGGCCCCAAGCTGCAACCTCTTTCGTTTCTTTTACTGTACCTCTTTTCATGTTCTCTTCCACATTACTTTCCACCCTCTTATAACAGTTGTTTCATAGTGCAGCTGGGAAGTTTAGTTGCTGTTACACCTGTCAAAGCTTTTTACTTTCAGTTTCCCTGTCAGAGCTGAATGACCTGATAGGTCCCAGAGCTTGGACATGAATCTAATTTTCCTTTCCATTATTATTAAATGTGTATGTTAGGCAAAGGGCGGTGATCATGATATAAATCTTTTGTTTAACTGTATCCGTCTGCTACTGAAGGAGCGGTGTCCAGCTCTTGAATTTCAGCCATAGCCGCGTTCAGTTCATTTCACCAATAGCCGCGTTCATGTGACAGACAGTAAACTGTCGAATCCGTGGAAAACGGCCTTTTTGGAGAGAAAATATTCCCCCCGCGGCCATCAGTACCTCGTTTGTAACTCTTGTTCACGACTGCTGGTGTAGAAAAAAAAATGACCTTATTATCATAAGAAAATAACGCGTTCGTTTTTCTGAAAAAAAAGCGAAAAAAGTCGTGTGAAGGATAGCTAGGCTTCTGAACCGTTTGTTGCCAAAGGAATAGATACATATATTGTATGTAGAAAGTCGAGGAAAAATTGAGTGTCCGAATGGTTTTTTGAGTTCTTGTTTCTTGAGGGAATATATATATATATATATATATATATATATATATTATATATATATATATATATATATATATGTGTGTGTGTGTGTGTGTATATATATCTATATATACTATACACATTTGTATAATAAAGTGGAAGTAATCAACGCACATTACGTGTGGAGGCAGGAAATAATTTCTAACGCGCTTTGTATGTATTGGTTTATAATAAAACACACTTCATTCTAGTTGAGATAACAATTAGTGCTCGATTGGAGGTCTCCATAGCAACCCGTAACGACTCCCAATTCAAATGAAGCGAACCGGTTCTGTCGCACCGTTCCCTACAGTTGTCTCCGTCATTAACGGCACATGCTGCGAGACACGCTATAGTTATTGTCCTCCTTGCGTGTTTTGTGTTATATATAAATATCTATATATTATATATATATATATATATATTATATATATTATACATACATATTAATATATATAAATATATATATAAGATATAATATATATATATATATATATTTATATAATATATATTATATATATATAATGATGCATACACACGTAGTATTTTTGAAGCTATTTTTGCTGTTACGTATAAAAGATTGGAATGTTTTTCGTGGTTGATTTTGATTGTAATTATAATATAAATATAGTATATATAATTATATATATATTTATATATATATATATATATGTGTGTGTGTGTGTATGTATGTAGTATGTGTGTGTATCTGTTGTCGATGCATATAAATAAATCAAATCTCTCATAAAATGGAAGATCCATTTCATTGTAATATTTCAGTGTTTCAATATTTGGTAACGTTTTAAATAAGCAGAGTTAGAAAAAAAAAAAGATCAGTTAATTATGTTGTAAGCGACCATCTTCTCAAGAATCCAAGAGCATTGGATGACTGACTCTCAAGGGATCGAGAACTTTATTCAGTGGGTTTCCTCCATTCACGCACACTCCGTCAGCATCCAACTGCATTTATTCTTTGCTTCCAGAAGCAGTTATTCCTTCAAGACCTTACAGTGGCCGGCCCTTGTTTAATATTACTGGCGTCGTTGTCGTAACACGAGTTTCTTGCATCATTTGTTTTGAACATTGCTCGTATTCTTTGGACGTTTGGGACTTGCTTGACTGAAAGCACATTTTGACATTTGTGTCTGTGAATTGAAAGCTCCCGAATGCGATGTTTAGAATTTAGAATTTGCGCTTGCAATGGTTTTAATTGTTTTGTATGACAAAGAGATCTTACCTTGGAGGTTTTTTTTAATCTCATAAAGGTCACATGGGGAGAAGGCTAATGTAGGAAATGTAGAAACGGCGCAAGGAAAGAGCCGAAGGAAAAATTCAAGAAGTAATGATACCATTACAGCTTTGTAATATTTCTTCTGCCTAATCGACCAGGAGTTTGGAATAAAAAAACAAAATGCAAGCTTCTCCTCAAGGAAAAAGGCGACGAAGGAAAAAAAAAATAAGAGCGAGATCTGCACCATCCGTATTCATTTGAATAATGAACCACCCTACTTTTAACCTGACACTTCATAAGTGGGCCGGGAATGAGCAAGATCTTCAGACTTGAATGCAGTTCCCGACTTCCCTATTTTCTTAAGAGTGGCTGATATTATGTGAGATAACAAGTCGTCATGTGCATTTGAGAAGCGTTTTAATGAGGCCATTTCCCAGTCCGCATAATTTTCGCCCAGACAACGCAACTCGGACTCTGCCTGCGCCTTCCCGCCAGAATGTGCAGCAGCAGAAGAAGAAGAGAAAAACAAAGGATCGTGATAGTGCCTTTGTGTCTATAAAGCATTGCCTATTAAAGGAGAGTTTGTGTTGGCTGTATGTGTTTTGGGCGGAACTCTGGAACTCCATTGGAGAGTCCGGATTAAAGTCTTGCCTTAGTCTAGGCTGCATAATAGGGCGCAACTCCTTTCTCTCGTTGTGCCGTATAATAACCCGTCCATTGATAAACACTAACCATTCCCGTGACGTCGTTATTTACTGGGCCCGTTCTCAGCGAACAACTATATATATACCCGTAATGAGACGCCGCCTTCCCTTGGTTTTAATTTATACCGAAACGGTCCCTCCCCCCTTCAAACGTTGCTGGGAGCTAATTTGGTTCTGATTTGAGGGGCTGGCATTAATATGAACCAAGAAAGCGTGCCAGTGTAAATAATAATAAATGCCGTCTGGAGGTAAACTCGCGGACAGCTGTCTCCGGTTGTCGTATTTGGCGGCGACTTTGGCTTCGCTCCTGTTCTCAGGTATGCGGTTTTGACTCGTTCATGAGGAGTTAGTGGGACTGTTGGCTATATTAGGACACTTCTTCCTTACATCTTATATTTCTGCCCAGTTCTCTCATGCGGAATAGCGGGTGGAGATTTTCATACAAGACGAGCTGGATGTTGCCAGGAATTCTCGTTCGACATACTTGTTCCCTTCAGATGTTTGAGGGTCCCAAAGACAAAGGAAACAGTCTCTTCTCTTTTGTCCGGTTTTAAATAATTTGTCAAAGGTACGGTGATTTGTGATTTGATTTTCGCTCTCACAAAAGTATGGAGTTGAGATTTCGTACGTATGTTCGTATTTTTGTATATTAGGATATAACTCCAATTCACGAATCATGACTATTTTCACACACACACACACACACACACACATATATATATATATATCTATATCTATATATATATATATATATATATATATAATATATATATATATATATATATATATATATATATATATATATATATATATATATATATATTATATATTCAGCCACAAATACCCCTGAAAATCAAATTCACTTTACCTTGGGAATAACTTGTAAAATTCAAGCATAATTGAAAACGGGATCTTAGATAATGAGAAAAAATGTAAGATTTGGGCAATAACTAGTAGAAGTCGTGAGGAACAATACAGGAATGATTGTAATATTATGATTAGAGAGAGAGCGAGGAAGAGAGGAAAATCTGCTTATATGAAAGCATAGGCCTATTTATAGCTACTTAATTCATATATATTTTCCTTGAGAGATTGAGTGATAATGTATTTTTAAAGTATGTCTTAGAAGTGGAGAGAGAGAGAGAGAGAGAATTATAGTATTGGTGGTGGACTTGTGATGGGAAAAGGCAGAGGAAAGAGCGGTGAGTCGGTGCACAGATTCCTGGGAAACAGTGATATGGTTGCCAAGATAAGTGCTTCTCTAGATAAAATTTGAGGGGACTTAGTATACAGGTTAATTTTTTACGAAATTCATACCCTAATCTTGATTTCATTCGACACTTGGTGTAACATTCAAAGATTGTAAAAAAAAAAAAAAAAAAGGCGGGGGGTGGGGGGAAATTTGACCCCTAGGCTAATGTCATTCTTGTTTTCTTGATATGGCCACCTTTTGAAAGTCGATTATCATTCACAACAGAACCTGTGTAAAGTAAAATTATTTTTTGCCGCAAATAACTCGTTATCTGTTGCACAGACAATGAAAGTTTTATATTGTGCAAAATATGCTGATGTATTGGGAGATCTTTCAGTCTAGCGGCAAAGCAATGCAGCCAGCCGTGTTAGCTTTATAGGCGAACTCCGAACTGCTTGTAATGGGAGCATAGCCAGATAATCTTTGAGTTGACAGGATACTTTAACCTTGATAAGATGTCCTTTTAATGACGTCAGCTTTGTAAACATCTACCAGCATTCGATCCAAATTAATGTCGAAAATCATCTAAGTGTGAAAGCCGGTATGCCATTATTCAGTGACTTGTGCCTTCCCGCCCAAAGTACAGGGTGTCCATAAAGTCCCAGTACCATTACAAGCAATAAATACTTGTAATGGTACTGGGACTTTATGCACATCCTGTACTTTGCTACCTCCTCACGTTTTAGAGAATACTTTTGCGATTTAACTAGATTTGCTCAACCTACCTTAGCCGTCACAACATTGACTGCCAATTACGTTAGCTAACTTCAAACGTTTTGAAATACAAACAAACATAAGTTTGTAGAAACAAAATATTGACCACTACCGCTTATGACGATGTAGTAATAATCCTGTTCTTAGAGAAAAGCAAGTGCATATTGTCGTCGTGATACGGAGTAACACAACCAGCCAGTCCCCACTCTATATCCCAAATCTCTAAGAATGAATCCATCTAAGAAATTCCAATTACTTCGGACGGACATGGTGTTTTTATGTATCTGTGCGGTTTTTGTTCTGCAGATATAACACATATGATATAATTAAGCGCCTCAGTGGCGTGGTTGGTTTGGTGTTTGGTTCTCACCTCTGTGGTCGCGGGTTCGATTCTCGGCCATTCCATTGAGGAGTGAGAGATGTGAATTTCTGGTGATAGAAGTTCACTCTCGACGTGGTTCGGAAGTCACGTAAAGCCGTTGGTCCCGTTGCTGAATAACCACTGGTTCCATGCAACGTAAAAGCACCATACAAACAAACATATAATTTGCATCGTATTTTCATTTTCAAGGTTACTGAAATTCTATGAACGAAAGCTTAATGAATAATGTATCCTCACCTTTCTTGCCGATAGTACCCAAAGGGAATTGTATATGATAAGTGCATCTCTGCCCTGGCCGAGGCAAATGCGCTTATATACCATTCCTTTTGGGTGCAAATTAGTCCCAAGGGAAAAAGTGAATTCGTTATTAAGAGGCATTTTTGGGGTTTAATATTTAAGAGGTGAGAAGTCATGTGTGAATTACTGATAAAACTATCACACACTATAGAGTACAAATGTAATTTAAATAGATATTATATATATGTATAATATATATAGATTATATTATAATATAATATATATATAATATATATATATCTATATATATAAGATAATATATATATATAATATATGATATCTATATATTAGATATAGATATATATATATATATAGATATAGATAATATATATATATATATATATATATATAAATACATACATACATACATCATACATACTACATAAACTACATACATACATGTAGACAACCACACAAAAGGCATGGATACATTTACGGTCAAATTAGTGTCCTTGGAGATATAGCAGGATTTTCCCATTAGGATGTTTTTTTCTTAAGAGATTTTTCCCAAGAGAATTTTTGTCCTAAAGGATATTTTTTCTGAAGGATATTTTTTTCATGAGAGGATATTTTTTCCTAAGGGGATTTTTTTTTCCAAAAGGTGTTTGTTGAAAGGATATCTTTTCTTAGGATGCTTTTCCTAAAAGGGTATTTTTTTCTCAGAGGATTTTTATTCCGAAGAGGATATTTTTTCCTAAGATGATTTTTCTAGTTGATGTTTTTTCCAAAAAGGATGAGTATTTCTTAAGAGGATGTGTTGTCCTAAGAGGTTATTTACTACCCTATTTCCAGGAAGCCGGTAAGCAAACTTCCTGTCACCTGATTCTTGTTTGTTTAAGACCATGTCCTGTTTAATTTTTTTTTTTTTACCAATTCCTCGAATAATGTTAGGTTTTTCATGTGTGTGGTTGTTAGATTATTCGTAATTATTTTCTGTATTTTTTTTTGTACTCTTTTACTACACTTATTTGTCCTTCCATATGTGGGAATTTTGACATTCTTCAAAGATGATTTTATTTTATTTTCATATACGGGAATATTTTGTAGTCCATTCCAGCAAAAGGTCCTTTTTTTGTGAGGGGGGGGGTTGTGGGTGGCTCTGAAGTATAATTACATCTGCATAATAATAGTAATAACATCAACAACAACTCCGCGTGACACAAAAGGGTCCTGAAATGTTTTCACTCATGTCTTCCCTGTGCTTTGTCTTCCACAAGTCTCCACTCATCATCCCCAGCCTCCCATAGTTCTCATCCAAAAAGTTCTGGGGTTTCCAACTGTTATTAGTTAGAATGATAATATCAATAGCACATTTATATGATCATTTTTATGAGTGACCTACCCTCAGGCGATTTGTGAAGTTTTATTAGACAGTGAAAGATGACAGATTAAGTGCAGTTAACATTTAAGATTCTCTATTGTGATTTTAACATTTATTATTTTTCTCTCTGTATTTCCACTTTTTACACCAACATAATTTTTGCCATAACTCAGTTGAAGGAATGGAGAGTCTGCATGGAGAGAGAGAGAGAGAGGTGCCTGCCTCGCCGGGGGAGGAGAAAATTACAATTGTTATTAGAAATTAGATTGAGGCAGCGTGCGCCGTGCAATCGTTCTGCATTTCGGGGGGAAAATTTTTAGCTTCTGCGGAAGAGAAAGAGAAAAAGAGTAATATTGTTTTCATTTTCTGCCACGGCCTATTTCTCCTGCTTAATACTTGCTTTGGCGCGACTTTTATTCGCGCCCGAAGCACCTCATTTTCAGGGGAACGCAAAATTTGCATTACCATTTTCGAAGCATCTTCTTCCTCTCGTGCACTCTTTTTTTTTCCCCCACTTTTTTTTTTCTCTCTCTCTCTCTCTCCTCTCCTCTCCTCTCTTTGTATGTAGCTTCAAGAAAAGCATCTCTTCCCACTTGGAAGTTGCAAGATAATTTAGGAAAGACCCCTCTCTCTCTCTCTCTCTCTCTCTCTCTCTCTCTCTCTCTCTCTCTCTCTCTCTCTCTCTCGTTTGTGTGTTGTTCATATGACATATGTATTGTTTAAATATGCTTTATTGATACTTATGTATATATACATCTTTTTATTCGATTGACTTCTATTAATTCATCTACATATTTATTGAATTTTCATATTTCAGACGCCCCCCTTCTTCTTCTTCTTCTTTTTTTTTTTTTAATAAAATGACGGCAGGCAATTACCGCGCCAGAAATCGACATTTTTAAATTCCTGTTTCGGACGCACTTGTGAAATGGTTTTGTTCCTGGAAAATTTTTCGTCAGTTTTGTTCTGCGTCAGTGCCGGATAATTACGACGTCTAATTCGCTCGCTCCGGACATAATTGCACCGAGGAACAGAGGCCACAGTAGAAGAGGAGTTTATTTGTTGACAGACCGGATGTTTCCCCCCGGGAGAGATTGCTTCGTAAAATGCCGAATGACGTGAGCAGGTTAATCAATGCATTTATTTCATTATTATTTAAGCTTCTTGGTAATTGTATGTGCCCAAGCATTTTTATAAACAAAAGTGTTTGTTGAAGAGGTGTCTGGTATTCAACAGTCAGGAGAGTCAGGACGTAAACAGGTTAATCAATGTTTTCCATTATTGTTTAAGCTTTATGATAACAGTATTTGCCCAAGCATTTTTATAAACGAAAATGTATGTAGAAGAAGTCTGATATTCAACAGTGAGGAGAGTCAGGACATGAACAGGTTGATTAATGCGTCCCATTAATGTTTAAGCTTTATGATAACTGTATACGTATACCCAAGCATTTTTATAAACAAAAGTTTGTTGAAGAGGTGTCTGGTATTCAACAGTGAGGAGAGTGGGGTATAATTTAATCCATGCGAGACGGACCGATTTAGGGAGAAGCCTTTAAAACCCATTGTGATTCTGTTTGCTGAAGTAGTTAATTAGGTACCTGGTAGATAGGTGGGTGCGTTGGCCATTTCCCAGGGGAAACGGGCATGGGGTTAGAAACATCAGGTCAGGCTTGCCGAGGAGGCAAGTTAAGCCTCTCAATAGAGGATTTATGTATGTGTGTGTGTATTATATTTTATATGTATATTATAATTGTATGTATATATATACTTATGTATTTTATAAATATATATATATTATATATATATATATATATATATATATATATATATATATATATATATATATAATATATATACAAAATCGCATTACATATTTTTTCTTTAGGAACAGTGGTAGAGTAGAGTCCGTGAACCCTACGGCTCTTGGCGTAGTCATGTGTGCTTTTGAAACACAAGCACCCGGGCTACAAGGAAAAAACCCTCAGAAAAAAATATTTATATGATTGTGCGTGCTAACTGGGCAGTAAGTTCTCGTTCGGTACCCCATTAAAAATGTTGGGCTCGCGTGGTTCCTGCAAACCACTCCGCCCTTAAAAAAAAAAAAAAAAAAAAAAAAACACAAAAAAAAAAAAAAAAAAAAAAAGGAATGAATCGGATTGAAAAAGTTGAATCGCCCGAAAGTATCGACTTTTTCTCCATCGGTTAACATTCCTGATTCACGAAAAATACTTCGTCATTATCGGGTTTCGTGTAGACGGCTGCATTGAGATGCCAGCGGGTTCAAAGTTAACGCAGTTTTGGTTGTTTTACATATGTACATGTTTTTCTGTAAAAGGCCAAGAATTTAACTTTAAAACATCTGTATATTTTATGAGGGACATTCTGAAGGTGAATATTTCACAGCCTGTAATGGAAACTTTTTCCTTGTCCGTTTACGTTTTATTATTGGAAATTAGTGTTGTCGGAAAAACGTATGTCCTCATATTTGGTGTGTTTGTATCTGTAATGTGTGTCCTATTCGTAGAAGTAGCCTTGACGGATGATATGAGAGGAAAGGTTGCTTCTAAAACAGACTTTGTAACACCAAATTTGAGTTTTTTTTCCCGAGATTTTATTTTAATCTTTAGTTAATTTCTTCAAACATGCTTGTTCATATTTTACATTTTCATTTTAGTGTTCTTGGGTTTTGATATTTTATTCCATTGGAAATTGGACGCAGTCGAATCTTGATTTCGGAGTTGAAATGTCAAGTCGATGGCACGTGACAGAAAGGAACACAAGATTAGTTCTATGAAACTCTACTGACTACTATTTGATTTGCAGTAATGCATGTAACCAATATTATACATAATCGCCCCTTTACTCAGTCCAGCTACATAGTTTTAAGACACACTTCATCAGATAGACCCAAAACTACGTCAGAGAAAGGGCCATACTCTCTCTCTCTCTCTCTCTCTCTCTCTCTCTCTCTCTCTCTCTCTCGCCATTTTCGGGAATGGCCGAACCGCCCGTAAGTGATTTTATCCGTCTCCACATTTAATCTAGCGATTTATGGCCTCTCTCACAGCAGCAGAGGACGACGACGATGACGATGATGACGAGGAGGAGGTGTTCCGGCCTTTTATAATCAGGTTTCCCCTTAAGCTGTAATTATAATTCTTGTCCCTATTAATTAATGGGTCGCGTTCAGGAGATGAGTGGTGGAGGAGGAGGAGGAGGAGGTGGTGGTGGTTTTGAAAGACGTCGATTGTTTCGGACTCGCCAGAGGGAGTCCTTCATTAATTTTTCATCCTTATTCTTTTTTTTTTTTTTTTTTTTTTTTATCGGAGCCTTGTAAATTAGCTTGGTGGAAGAATGGGGCGGTTTTAATCTGTGTTTTAGGGGAATCCAATCAAAACGTCGTGTGAAAGATGTCACTCAAAGCCTCTCTCTCTCTCTCTCTCTCTCTCTCTCTCTCCTCTCTCTCTCTCTCTCTCTCTCTCTCTCTCTCTCGTATTGACTGCTGAGCTTGTTAAGGGAAATATGTTTTATGAAGGCAAACCGATTTCAGCAGCATTTTCCTGTATGAACCTAAAAATATACTAGTTGTCATTTTAAGTGATTTATGCTGACATTCAGAGAAGCTCATTCACTGTGTATATTTAAAAGTTACTAAAAAATGTATCACTTATAATGCGACAAGTATTTCATAATTCCAGCTAATAAAGACCTATTTATTAAAATTAGGTTGTATTTGCTTAAAGGAGCGAAAGATATATTTATCAATAATTTGGGCATACATAATGAACACTTGCATATAATTCAGTTAATATCGATAGAAAAAAAATCTACCATTAACGATTTAACCTGCATTTTAATTTAGTTAATTTTGGTAGAAAATAAAACCAATCATTAACGATTTAACCTGCATTTTAATTTAGTTAATTTTGGTAGTAAATAAAACCAAACAGTAACGATTTAACCTGCATTTTAATTTCGTTAATATCGGTAGAAAAATCTTTCATTAACGATTTGACTTGATTTTAGTGAAAATAGGACCCGAAAAAAAAACGCAAATACATTCGATAGAGTAGCATAAAAAGAAAAAAAAACCAACATGAGGAAAAGTTTTCCTGGAAGAGCGTGTTTTCTCTCCTCTCTCACCTCCTCCAGATATCTCATTCGAGCAATTTCTCTCTCTCTTTTTTAACCTTTTAAATTTCTCCATTTTACTTCCCCGAGCAAAACCTAGATGGCGCTGGTCTCTCTCTCTCTCTCTCTCTCAGGCCGGCCGACGAAGTCTCAGAAATGTAGGAAGAACGAAAAGAAAAAAAAAAGGAAGAGAGACTTTTAATTATCAGCCCCATTCTCGGTAGATCGTTTTAGAGATGAATTCTCAAGCATTTCAGGTATTTAATGAGGGGAAGTGGGTCCTTCCTTAGGGACCTACTGTGGCCTCGTTTGAGATATATATATATATATATATATATATATATATATATATATATATATATATATATATGTATGTACTATATATATATATTATTATAATATATATATATATATATATATAATATATATCTATATATATATCTATATATCTCTAATATATATAGTATATATATATATATAGATATATATATTCCTCTCTCTCTCTCTCTCTCTCTCTCTCTATATATATATATAATATATATATATAATAGAGAGAGAGAGAGAGAAGAGAGAGAGAGAGAGTTGGGGGGGGGGGGGGGGGCAAGGTTTGGAGCATAAGTGTCGTATACGAAAGAGTTTAGTTTCTAAAAATCACGTCATTTTAAAGGCGAGTATTGTTGCTTTTGTTCCTTCTGTCGCAAATAATTGTTTTCAAAACCCAGTCACCCACCTAGTAACACTGGAGTGTCTTCTACGTACTTTTGTACTTGACGTGCACAAGGGCGTACTATTTGTGTCCGTACACTTTTCACGCAGGCACGCGGTAACGTATATATTATGCGATGAAATTCTGAGGAAAAATGCGTTAGAGCGATCCAACAAGTATTGACGTTCGGTTCCATCTTTGTATCAGATATTGGCGAATTCGCGCTTCTTTTGTTTCCCGTAGCGTTACGTCTCGTCTTTGGAGAACGGAAACCATAGCGTCTTTTGTTTTTCCTTTTTTATTGGGGAGAGAAAAGAAAGAAAGGAGAATGATAGAAAGAAAGAAAGGAGGGAAATTGTTTGAAGTAAATTTTGTCGTCGATTATTTTTACCCCCCTTATCTGTGTAGTAATTTCTGTAAGAAAAATATAAATCGGCAACTGTAGCGGATTGAGTTGTTTAGAATGGGGATTTTTGTGGATTTAACGGCCTGGTTGCGTAAATCCACGCGAAGTAGTTTCTTTTTATCATTGATTTCTTAATGCGTGAGATTATAACTCTAACTAGGTTTTCTCGAATGTCATATGATTTATTTTTTTATTTTCTGATTTGCGTGACGTGAATGTTTAGGCATAAAACACATGCATACTACTAAGGTGTTAATTGAAATTCTCTCTCTCTCTCTCTCTCTCTCTCTCTCTCTCTCTCTCTCTCTCTCTCTCTCTCTCTCTCTCTTTCAATATATATCTATATAATATATATATATATATATATATATATATATATAGATATATATATATATATATATATATATATATAGTACACACATATATATATGTGTTATAAAAAAAAAAAATATATATTTTATATTATATATATATACCAAATATAATATATTTGTTATAAAAAATATATATGTATATATATATATATATATATATATTATATATATATATATATATATTATATATGTGTGTGTGTGTGTGTGTGTTTCTTCATTAATGGATGGAATACTAAATATTTCCTTCTAAAAATCTTTGTTCGTACTGCCTGTGTGTGAACGTTACCTTTCATTTTTAATTTCACCTAAGAGTCCTGGGTTTGATCCCGAAATTGATTTCTATTACATTCGTCGATATCCAACAGCGGTCATGCATGATTCCAAATTATTTTCATGACGTAAACATTCCCTGAACTTTTGAATGACAGGTTTCAGGCAAGAGAAACAGCCAGGTCTAGCGTCCAGTGACCTGACAGCGAGTTGTATGTATCCTTTGCCCATTTCACAAATGCACGAGCAAGCAAGCACTTCCGCTGTTGGCTGTAAGAGCATCGAACAAAGGGGGGGGCGGGGGGAGGGGGGGGGGGGGGGGGCTCCGTTTCGTTTATTTGTATTGCATGCGCCGGCCGTAAATAAACTGAGAGACAATACTCGGCGGATTATTCAGGAGATAACTCTTTGGCGGCTGAGCCGAAAAACGTTACTCGCAATAGTTTATTATTTGTTTTTTGTTTTTTTAAATACATTTTTTTTTATCACGTTCAGCGGATAATGAGCGCTGGAAAAACGGACCGTTCGTTCAGTATGCAGGACGTGATTCAGTTGAAGAATTGAAAATGAAGTGCTTGTTTGTTTTGTGCGCTCAAAGTGAACAGCGAGCTATTCCGAACTTTTTTTTTTCATGTTTTTTTTGGGGATAACAGTGTCCATATAGTCTGCGCTGACTAATAGGCACCGAGTAAAGTTGTTGTGCTAAACACTTTTTTGCATGTTTTCACGAGGTCTCCCGGCGAGATTTTTTTTTCTTTTTTTTTCATGTTTGTGTTACTCTTCGATCTCTCCTGCTTTATGTTTGTGAGATTGATTTTCGTGTCCTGTACTTGTTTTTGTTTTGGGCGAAAGTTCTTGATTGATTTCTTGATTTATAGAAAAGTTAATTAAAATCGCAACCAAAGGTATTCCACTAATAATGGCTGGAATTTGATAAAAAGAAAACGTTAATGAATTCAAACTTGCAAATTTAGCAGATATGTGGGATAACTTTGTTATTACTTTAGAAAATAGCCGAAATAATTATCACACTAAGAATTGATAATTAGTAAGAGATTTGAGACGATTTTGATTTACTCCTTGGAGAACAAGGTTGAAGGATTAATTAGGTATTATAGAAGCGTAAATGGCATTAGTATTACAGATAGCGTAAAGAGCATAAATATTATAGGTATAATTAATTATTATAGATATAGAAGCGTAAATAGTCTCTCTCCTGTTGTCAAAAGAGGGAACGTGACTTGACTTCAGGTATCCAGGTATTTTGATGTGACTTTTGACTTCCAGATATCCAGGTATTTTGATGTGATTTG
>NC_087204.1:98312197-98324697 GCF_015104395.2 Macrobrachium nipponense
CACGAATGAAAAGTGCTTTATGTCCGGATATGTAAGATTATGAAGTCTTTGTGAGATTAAATTATATATATATATATATAAAAATGTGTTATTTACGCGGGGGCAGAGTAATAGTATTGGACGTTAGGCAGGTTGATGCTTTAATGATTTACGAGTATATTACTGCAGTGCTAAATGGATGTAGAAAAGATGCAGGCGTTAATAAAAATACTTTGTCCTCCTGTAAGTTTAGGTTTCAGCAGTGAGGGACTGTGGTCTTTGCGACATTAGGTTGGATAGTGATGTAGGACCTTCAGAAATTGACACATATAAAGTAGGCATTTACACAAACAATGTGAATGAAGCAGCTGATCGTTAGAGTAGTATGTGAGACGTCTCAATTGCTAAATATATATGCTATGTAATATCCTTGAAAGGAACGATGAGAAGGGAGGGGAGAGGGTAGGGTGGGTGCAAAGGTAGAGAGCTCTCCCATATTTGAGTTTCGGCATGTAAGGGGAAAAAGATTGATATTACGCAAAAGGTCTGATATATATATATATATATATATATATATATATATATATATATATATATATATATATATATATACTAATGTGTGTGTGTGTGTCTGTGTGTATGTATATTAGGGATCATTATTGAATCCAGTGGCCTAGGTTGGTGGTTTGCTTAGGGAAATAAAACTAGCAGGATTACTGGAATGGTGTAGAATCCCTTGAGAATATACTGGGTAAACATCAAGTTGGGAAAATTGGATAGAGTTGCCGAGGGCCGCGATAAACACATCGCGCTGCCAGTGTATTAATTTAATTGCCAGATAAATTTCGGGCAAGTTGAAAGTGGAAAGTAATACGCGTTTCGTTTAGATCGACTTGTGGTGCGTTGAGCGTGAGAGGGAACAAGTCTAATACCTTTCCGTTTTTGTTTGTGGAAGAATGTTATGTTTGCCGGGCGGGGGCCGAATAGTTCCCGGCTTCCTTTATGAGATCGTTGGGCCATTCCATGTTTAAATTGAAGTAGATAGTTTTTAGGGAGTAGATGAAATCTGTGGGAATAATGACTATAGTAGATTCACATCAACCGTGCATTTGAATAACCCTTACGACGCTCCTGATTGGCTGTTGATAAGCCAATCACAGGGCTGGAAACTCTCTCTCTCTCTCGAGAGAGAGTTCACATAGGCAGGATGTATATTCCATCTCTCCTGAGGGATAATTTTGAAAGACGTATCTAAAGAGAGGTGGAACATACATCTTGCCTTTGTGAACTCTCGAGAGAGACAGAGAGTTTCCAGCCCTGTGATTGGCTTTTCAACAGCCAATCAGGAGCGTCGTAAGGGACTGGCCTAGACATCAAATGCACGGTTGATTTGAATACTGAGCTTCGTAAGGTAGTTTTTTTTTTTTTCCCCTCCTCAATGAACCGTCCATCAGATAATATGAGCGAGGCGCGCATAGAATCGGGCGTGGTCGGTATGGTGTTGGCGTGCCACCTCGATGGCCGCGAGTTCGATCCTCGGACATTCCACTGAGAGGTGAGGGATGTGTATTTCTGGTGATAGAAGTTCACTCTCGACGTGGTTCGGAAATCACGTAAAGCCGTTGGTTCCGATGCTGAATAACCACTGGTTCCTTGCAACGTAAAAACACCATACAAACAAACAAACAAACAATCAGATTCTATGCATGAGGGTATAATGAGGTATTTATATTCTTTTTCAACCTTTTTTTTTTTATTTACTGCGTGAATACTCTTTAAATTTACGCAAATATTAGCAGCTATGGACCATAATTTTACACAAATATTAGTAGCTACCATAACTTGGACCATCGACGGTTGGTCTCTTTGTTAGTCACTTTTTTCATAAGTTATATGTTAACAGACATCTTTCACATTCGCAATTGATTCCTGATCCCTTTTTCCTGAAGAGAGCAACCGGATTCTCTGAAGGGCAGCACCAATATGCAGTAAATGTGCCTCCTCGCTGTCGAACTTCACAGTTCCAGAGGTCATTTATTCCTTACTACACCGTTGGACTGTGGAACATCCTCCCTGAGGATGTCGTGCAATTGGAACGTCACAGTCCAAGCGAAGATGCAATGTTTTACCAGCGCCTCAGCGGCGTGGTTGGTATGGTATTAGCGTCCCAACTCGGTGGTTGCGGGTTCGAGTCTCGGCCATTCCATTGAGGAGTGAGAGAGTGTATTTCTGGTGGGATAGAAGTTCACTCTCGACGTGGTTCGGAAGTCACGTAAAGCCGTTGGTCCCGTTGCTGAATAACCACTGGTTCCATGCAACGTAGAAGCACCATACAAACAAACAAACAAGCAATGTTTTACTACCCTGATACAGTACAAAATTGTCTGTTTTTCTGATATCTGGTCTCTCTCTCTATCTCCCATCTGTTAATAACCTCGAATGAACACCACATTCTTTGGAATTTTGAAGTTCACTTCAGTGGCCCCCGTGGCGGGCTTGTTCCATATGAATAGGGTTCATCTGATGAATGATAATAATTTACATTATAGTCGATCTGTACTCGGTTGTTGTTAAATCGTTATTGCAATTTTTCGTAAGTGAGGATACAAAAATGGCATTACGTCCATATCCATATGCTTATCTATCTAATATATATATATATATATATATATATATAATATATATATATATATATATATATATATATATAAATATATATATATATTCATTGAATAGAATGGCTTTTTCACTGTTTACCAGCTTTTTTGAAATTGATAGACAGTGAAAAAGCCATTCTATTCAATGAATGTTGTATCCGTGAAAAAAAATTGTGCCCTAGAAGTATATATATATATATATATATATTATATATATATATATATATATAAAAATATAATTTTTTGCTTATTTTAAACACCTAGTTATATCCCAACAACGCAAACTCCTTTTATTAGAGTGCTTATAATTTTGTCTCTGCTGGACTGACACGCATCTGTGTATTCGACCTGATGATTTGTAAATGGTCATTTAGTACATAAATCAATTACGATTTAAATCTCTATCAAAATCGAGCCTTTTGAAAATAATTTCCTAAAAACTAGAGGATACAATTGGCGGAAATTGTTTTCCAGTTGGGATGTAATCCACCCAACTACGTATCCATTAAGAATAAAGCGAGCCTTTTGTCACTGCATTATTTTCAAAATCACATGGAGATTTTTTCTTGTAGTTTGGCTCCGTAGGACTGGCCGGAGATGGTTGAGAGTTCCTCGTCTAATTTTTAGATAATTCTTGATGAAACGATTTGTTCATAATTGTAAGCCTTGATCCCAACCGTAAAATGACGATGTTATCCACTCTCTTTGGTTGCCAGTGATTTGAGTTAATTGTCATTGCTGTGATTATGGTTGATATTAAAAATAAACGTTTTCCATTCACAGGTTAATGTTATAATAATTTTACCCGATGACCGTTTTATTTTATTAGAGATGGATCTGATATCACCTTATTTGTTAATCATTGATTTCCTTGGCATTTGATAATACCACTTTTCAAAAGCAGTCTTTCGCCAGCTGCTTGGTGTGTGTGTGTGTATTAGCTTTATATAGCTGACATAGATTTCCAGCGACTGTCTAAAGCAAAAGGATGCTTTATTTGGACAAATATATTGAAAGTAAAGAGACAGAATTATGACATGGCTAATTTGATAGCTCTCCTTTAAGTCATCTTTTGGAAAGAAAGCAAAAGTCTTGGTAACAGTAACAACATCTAATAACAGCACGAGAGAGAGAGAGAGAGAGAGAGAGAGAGAGAGAGAGAGAGAGAGAGAGAGAGAGAGCTAACTTTGTAATACTGTATAAATAATTTCGTGTTTTTATTATTTGATCTTTCGGGACAAGAAAAATTATACAAGAAAATTTATACGAGGTATCACACAGCGCACAGAGAGAGAGAGAGAGAGAGAGAGAGAGAGAGAGAGCCTTGTAATAATGTATGAATAATTTCGTGTTTCTGTTTGATATTTCTACGATAAAAAAAATTTATATGAGGCATCAGATACAGAGAGAGAGAGAGAGAGCATAAAAATTTGGATGGCAGGGGATAAAACAAATCGAGGCTGTATAAAAATAGCAACATACGTACATAATAAGTATTTGAAGTCTTCGTAAAAGTCGTGAATATTCACAGCGACCCCATCCCTCCCCCCATCACCACCACCTTTGAGTCTAAACATCTCTTTTGCGTTGTTTTCAGAACAGTTTGAGCCATGGCAGCCAGCGGTAATGTTTTCAAACAGAAATGAGCGTTATTATAGAGTCCATTTCATCACATCTCTTACAAAGCAGATACCCATTTTCCCGAATTAGCGACTTAATTCCGAAATTCTCTTTACGGGAATATGAGTATTTTTCCTTTTGAGAGAGAGAGAGAGAGAGAGAGATTTGCGGCCCCTTTTATGATATCCGCTAAAATTCCAGTCTTTTATCTTTTACCTCATTTTCGTTTATTTTTACCGACCCAGAAATAAGAATTTTCTCATTATTCCCTTTTTTTTTATTTGATGTTGGTTGGGGTGGGGGGAGGAGTGCCAGTGAATACGGTGCTATTTTTATGAGTATTAAGTACAATACAGTATAAGGGTCTTCTGTCTGTTGTTACAGTGATATTTGTTTATATCAAAAGGTTTGATTTTCACGTCTAAAATATATTCATGGCGCTGTTGGATGAAGATTCTTATTTTGTAAGAGCCAGAGGAAAATAAAAAAGGTGTGTTAATATTTAGCGCTTTCGTCTATTTGATATGAAGTTCTTCAGGGTACGGCACAAATAATGTTTGTGAAATTAAACGGCGCAATTATGATCCTTTTCTGAAGACAGAGGGTGGAGACCATTTCGTCACGAGCTGGATATTTGACGTTTGGCCAGGTTATTTGTTCACTTTTTATTTTTGATCGCAGTATGGATATTTTCACTTCATAAACGGCACCAACTTCTGATCCTTAACTTCCATGACAAAATAGGACCTTACAGAATCTTTGATCTGCCAACTTAGATGGTTGTTGTCGGATCAACACCGAACTTGTGAAATTATTACAGTGCTTTGTTTGTTGAATGATTCAAATTTAGATAGCAGTACCTTGAAGGCTTCTAATATATCAAACCACATGCAAGATTTAATGTAAAATTATATATACGAGAAGCAAGAGTATTTCTAGAGATGATGTTATATGTATAATGACAGTAGTAATAAAAAAAGTTTTTTTATTCATTTTGTTATGAATTTGTTATAGAAAATTTATTGAAATATTATCAATCTGTCCAGAGAAAAGAAGTAAAAAAATATTAACTCAGAAAAAATAGATAAAAATGACGACGACAAGATAAATTTGTTTACACTTGGAGTTTGATGTTCCGAACTAGAATCATTTTTTTTTTTAATATGGACTGCGATATATTCATGTTGCATGGTAATGCCAGTCCCGGCCTTGAAGACTTTACATACCGACCGTAATGGCATGAATTTGACACATCTCTACTACTACATTTTTAGATGATAAAAAAAAAGAGAACAGGTCTTTGTTCCTCGAAGGTAACGGCAGGTCTTAGAAAGGTGTATAAGTCGATATAAATCGTGCCATTATGCAATATACTGACCCTACGTATGCTGTGATTCCCAAGTAACCCAGCTAAAATGATGTGACGGCTTCCTGATGTATTTTCGCGGTGGCGTCATGGTACGGAAAATCCCCTTTTGAGAACCTAGAAGATCTTGTAAATAGGTGCCTATTATGTCTATTAAAACTGGCGTCACAACATCTATACTTTGCTTTTTTCCATCTGTCCATTCGCCTGTGGTGGTCGCGCATGGTAACACTGCGTCCCGGGCTCTAAATAGTTATGCTATGTGTGAGTTTTAGGTAAATAAAAGGATATCTTGGTGTACATTTGCAACTGAAAAGTGTTTTCATAATTTACTGTATGCGAATTACACCGTTGATATTCGAAATCGGATAATATTTAAAGCCCGGGACGCAACCATGCGCAAACACCACAGGCGGATGGACAGATGGAAAAAAACAGAGTATAGGTTATTGATTATAAATAGGTCAGAACACTTGTTTTTACCAAAGCAGAATATTCTCTCGAACTGGATGACTTCAGAAATAAACGTCCAACCTCAATTCCGTACGATTTAGAATTTTTTTATTTTTTTTTTTATTCTCAAACAAGAACATCGTCTTGAAGTGGATGACTTTAGATATAAACGTCCATCCTGAATTCCGTAGGATTTTGTGTGTGTGTGTGTGTGTGTGTATGTGTATGTGTATGTGTGTGTTTTTTCTCCTTTTTATATAGACAGCTCTCCAAAAACCTTCATGCACTGTTGTGGACGAGAGCGACGGTAAGTCTCTGTACCCATTCCTATGCAACACATCAAACGTAACTGAATTTTGAGGCACTAAAATGTAGGAATACCTTGTATTGCTCTGAGAGAGAGAGAGAGAGAGAGAGAGAGAGAGAGAGAGAGAGAGAGAGAGAGAGATTGACGTTAATGGCATTCTTCCAGTTTTTTCCAGTTTTCAAGAATACCTAGTATTACTACGAGAAGGAGAGAGAGAGAGATGAGAGAGAGAGAGAGAGAGAGAGAGAGAGAGAAGAGAAATTGACGTTAATGGCAATTCTTCCCAGTTTTCAAGATACCTAGTATTACTGAGAGAGAGGAGAGAGAAGAGAGAGAGAGAGAGAGAGAGAGAGAGAGATTAATGTCAGTTATTTCAGTCGTTCGTTTTAAGAATACTCTTTATTACTGAGAGAAGAGAGAGAGAGATAGAGAGAAGAGAGGAAGAGAGAGAGAGAGAGAGAGTTAATGGCATTATTTCAGTCGTTCAGTTTTAAGAATACTCTTTATTACTGAGAGAGAGAGAGAGAGAGAGAGAGAGAGAGAGATTAAATGTTAATGTCATTTATTTTCCAGTTTTTCATTCCTTAAGAGTACCTTCCACTATGCATACTTTGTTTATGTTCGAGAGGAGAGAGAGAGAGTGGATGAGAGAGAGACCGACCGAGATTGAGAGAGAAGAGAAGAGAGGAGCCGAGAGAGAGAAAAAAAAATATTTATATATTTATATATATATATATATATATATATATATATATATATATAATATATGTTAATGTGTTTATTTTAGTTTTCCATTTTTTTTTGAGAGAAGAGAGAGAGAGAGAGAGAGAAGAGAGAGAGAGAGAGAGAGAGAGAGAGAGGAATATATATGTTAATGTTTTATTATTTAAGTTTTCATTTTTTTGAGAGAGAGAGAGACGAGAGAGAGAGAGAGGGGAGAGAGAGAGAGAGAGAGAGAGATGAGAGAGAGACTGAGGAGAGAGGGAGAGGAGAGAGATTAAATGTTAATGTCATTATTCCAGTTTTTTTCATTCCTTAAGAGTATCCACTATGGCATACTTTGTATGTTCGAGGAGAGAGAGAGAGAGAGAGAGAGAGAATTATATATATATAGATATATATATATATATGTTAATGTGTTTATTTAGTTTTCCATTTTTTTTTGAGAGAGAGAGAGAGAGAGAGAGAGAGAATAGAGAGAGAGAGAGGGGAGAGAGAGAGAGAGAGATATATGTTTTAATGTTTATTATTTAAGTTTTTCTTTTTTTTTTTTTTTTTTGAGAGAGAGAGAGAGGAGAGTTGAGAGAGAGAGAGATGAGAGAGAGAGAGAGAGAGAGAGAGAGAGAGAGAGGGAGAAGAGAGAGAAGAGAGAGAATATATATGTTAATGTTATTATTTAAGTTTTCATTTTTTGAGAGAGAGAGAGAGAGAGAGAGAGAGAGAGAAGAGAGAGAGAGAGAGAGAGAGATTAAATGTTAGTTTTTCAATGCAGTTTTGTTTTATTTTTCATTCCTTAAGAGTATCCACTATGCATACTTTGTATGTTCTACACAGAGAGAGAGAGAGAGAAGAGAGAGGAGAGAGAGATGAGAGAGAGAGAGAATATATATGTTAATGTGTTTATATAGTTTTCCATTTTTTTCTGAGAGAGAGAGAGAGAAGAGAGAGAGAGAGAGAAGAGAGAGAGAGAGAGAGAGAGCGAGCGTATACACGCTAATGCAATTATTCAAGTTTTCATTTTTTAGAGAGAGAGAGATGATAGAGAGAGAGAGAGAGAGAGAGAGTATATATGTCAATGTTGTTGTTTAAGTTTTCATTTTTTAAGAGAGAGAGAAAGAGAGGAGAGAGAGAGAGAGAGAGAGAGTTATTGTCATTATTCCTGTTTTTCATTCCTTAAGAGTATCCAGTATGCATACTTTGTATGTTCTACACACACACACACCAGAGAGAGAGAGAGAGAGAGAGAGAGAAGAGAGATTGACGAGAGAGAGAGAGAGAGAGAGAGAGATATATTAATGTTAGGTTTTAAATTTCAATTTTTTTTTTTAAGGAGACAATTTTTTTTTTTTAGAGAGAGAGAGAGAGAGAGAGAAGAGAGAGAGAGAGAGAGATTATATATGTTAATGTTGTGTATTTAAATTTTCAATTTTTTTTTTTTTTTTAATTTTTTTTTTTTTTTTTTTTTTTAGAAGAGAGAGAGAGAGAGAGACGAGAGAGAGAAGAGAGATGAGAGAGAGAGAGAGAGACTGCAAAACTAGTTAACGTGCATTATTCCAGATTTTTCCCTTTCTTTTGTCCGCTCATGGGAACCCCCCACCCGGTGGTTCCTTAACTTTCCGTCGGCCTCTTTAATTGGATTGGGCGTGGCCCTGGGGTCGCTGATGTTGCAACTGATGCTGGTCGGATGAAGCATGAAAATGACCCCCGCGGATGTCAGGTTACGTTTTCTCGTTCTCTCCAAATCTGTTTTAGGAAAAAAAACACAAAACTTTTTATTTGTTGTCGGTTTTGTTTTTGTTGGCTGATCGATGCGTGATTGCTGCTACCGTTTTTGGTAGTTTCTTTTGCATGTCTGGATTTTTCCGAGTGTATGTAGGGTTATTTGTTTTCAAGTTTAGTTATTTCTTAAATAATGTTCGTGCTTGAGATGTTATCCGTAATCGAGTATGATAATGCGTAGCCTAAAGCGGGTTTTAGATTTGGGTTCAGTTCTTTGGAAGGTTCATTACACAATCCTCTTTCCCCGTAGGGGATTAGTGCCGTCAGTGGACCTCATGCGGTGCACTGTAGGCATTACTTAAGGTTCTTTGCGGTGTGCCTTCGGCCCCTAGCTGCAACCACTTCGTCCCTTTTACTGTACCTCCTTCCTATTCTTTGTTCATCTTACTTTCCACCCTCTCCTAATACTTGATTCATAGTGCAACTGCGAGGTTTTCTTCCTTTCAAACCTTTTACTGCCAAATTCCATTTCAGCTCTGAATGACCTCAACTCACAATCCTCTTTAGATTTGTTGTTCCATCACTTGTTTCAGTGAGTCTTTTCGATTTTTGATCAAGTTGGTGAACTAATTTGTTTATCTTGAATCTAAAATTATTATAGGTTTTGTCCATTAGTACTGTTATCCAATTAGGGGGAACCCTATTCATGAAATTAAAACGCAGTTCGTAATTTCTTGAAATTATTGAATTCTAACCTTCTTGTCTGTTCTGTATGTTTTTTTTTTTAGATAAATTACACACAAATCATTGAAGGGAGATTCACTATCCACTCGTGATCTTTTTCGTAATAACTGTGTGCATTGAAGCCACGGGCGCCAGGAATGTTATCTCCGGCCTGGATTATCTCTTGATCCTCTTTCCCTGTCCTTTTTGTTTGGAGAACATGGTGTCCGAATCAAGAAACTAACTCCGCCCACACTAGATAATTTTATGGATAAAGCTTTGCAAAATATGTGTTTATTCAGCGTTAACTTGAAAATGTAGAATAAACTAGACGAAAGTACTTGTTCCAAGTCCCGGCTTTCACTCGCCTTCTTACGTGGATTTTATGTTATATATAAATATATATATATATATATATATATATATATATATATATATATATAAATATATATATATATATATATATATATATATATATATATATATATATATATATATATATATATATATATATATATACATATATTATATACGGAGCAGGGCGAACGCATGAAGAGGTGAGTGGCGCAGTGCATAAGGCGGAAATGTATGGAGGTCTATGATTTACTAGTATGATGTGCTTAATGTTGTATGAAGCCTATCGGACTACAATTCATTCTTGATTGAACAGTTAAAGTATGATTGTAGTAGTATCATGAGGCTTGACTTTTTTCTTGTCATTTTTCGACAGATATGGATACACACACCCCTGTGCATTTGCAACAATGCATGAAGAGTGGTAACAATACTACACTTCATTACAAGCAACAGATGTTTTTGTAGAAACCAACGGTAAAAACTAATGACTTAAATAACCTAATCATGTATCAATTGTTTAATTGCTTAGTCGTATGTATAAACAAAAACAAAATTATATATATATATATATATATATAATATATATATATATATATATATATATATATATATATAATTTTGTTTATACTTACAACTAAGCAATTAAACACTGATACATGTTTAGGTATTTCATAAGTCATTGCTTTTTCCCGTCGGTTTCTACAAAACATCTGTTTGCTTGTAGGAAGTGTACGATGTTACACTCTTCATGCATAGTTGCGAATATACAGGGGTGTACATATCCATATCTGTCGAAAAATGACAAGAAAAAAGTCAAGCCTCATGTTACTACTAAAAACATACTTTAACTGTTTCAATCAAGAATGAATTGTAGTGCGATAGGCTTCCACGACATTAAGCACATCATACTAGTAAATTATAGACCTCCATACATTTCCGCCTTATGCACTGCGCCACTCACCTCTTCTTCACTTCAGCAAACAATTTGTATTGCATCAGAGTTCATACCTTCGCTGGTTCCACTGAGGGGTTAGAGATGTGTATTTCTGGTGATAGAAGTTCACTCTCGACGTGGTTCGGAAGTCACGTCAAGCCATAAGGTCCCGTTGCTGAATAACCACTGGTTCCATGCAACGTAAAAACACCATACAAACAAACATACGTTGGTCGGTGTTACTTATGGAATTTAAATTGGCAGAAATGTATGCAGTTGCCTTACCGATCAATGGTGTTTCATTTTCACGGAGATATAAAATTTATCGGGACCAGACAAGATTTATCGTAACCCTTGCAGGGTATCGTCTATATGCCGATATCTTTGGCCGTTTCCTCTCCGCTATAAACGTCAGCGGCTGCAGATCAGACGGTCTTTGCTAGGTAAAGTCATATGGATGGCCTGTTCCCTAAAGGCTCACTAATAATAATCTAGGCGCCGCATTGTATGGTAAATGGGTAGTTCCGATACATGTTATGAATGCCTTGGTCTCCTTTAAGGAAGGGAGGCGTAGTCGGGGACTGCGTAATAGTATACGCTTCTTCGTACAATAGAGGCTGTGAATCGTAGATGAGATCCCACTACAGGAACTCTGCATCAAAGCGAACTCGCACAGCTACAAAAGGAATATCGTTATCTCGGTACCCGTGTACAGAGAGTCTCCTTCCTTGCATCATTTGTTTATGACCTTCCTCACAGTATGTTGTTATGGTTCTGTCTTCGTTTGCCTTTCTTTGGTTTTCACTTTACTCATTGCTGCAGAATCTTGCGTTTCTCTCCATTTGTTCTGCATGTGCAGACCTTCTTAACAATCGCGTTTTTTTTTATATTTGTTTGTCATTTTTTTCTGCCTGCTTCTCAGGTTTAACGTACCAGGAAGCTAGGATATATTTCCCTGTTTCCATTACGTGATCAGACCGTCTTGAGTAGCAGTGACTTTTCTTTACTGTACACACACACACACATGTATATATTCTCTCTTTCTTCTGCAGTCATACAAATATATATATATATTATATAGATATATAGAATTATATCTATATATCTATATAAATATATATATATATATATATATATATATATATGTATATATTATACATATATATATATATATTGTGTGTGGTGTGTGTGTGTGTCTGATTGGCACGAGAGAGAGAGAGAGAGAGAGAGAGAGAGAGAGAGAGAGAGAGAGAGAGAGAGAAATTGAATTTTCCCTGTAGTACCCTAACTTAAAAAAATTATAAGCACCAAAAAGAAAAAATAAAGTGAGGGACGAGGAGGAAGAAAAGACGAAGATTCCCAGCTTCTCGTAAATTGAGGCGAACTGACTGCAAAGGTGGGGGGCATATGCTTACGTTCCCATGCTGGGGCACACGCGGCGCCCTTGTTTTGGATTTTGGGGGTGTGGAGAGGAGAGGGGGAGGATGTTGGCTTGAGGGGGGGGGGGGTGAAGGGCAATCCAAGGAGGGTATTTCGATACGGAACGAAGGCTCCCAAGCGCTTCCGCCAGGCGGCCTTTTCCCACGGATCCTGGAATTTGCTTTAATTATCGTCTCTCTCCTCGAACGAGGATGGTGATGATGATGATGGGTGTCTGACACATCA
>NC_087204.1:98327197-98332197 GCF_015104395.2 Macrobrachium nipponense
GTTATCACTACTTTCGTTTTAGGTGTGACTACTTTCCCTATACTTTCAGTATAGTTGTCACTACCTTCCCTGTAAAGTTGTCACTGCTTTCCCTATAGTTATTACCACTTTCCCTATGGTTGTCACTACTTTCCTATAGTTGTCATTGCCTTCACTATAGTAGTCACTGCTTTCCATTTAGTTGTCACTGCATTCCCTATAGTTATTACTGCTTCCCCTGTGGATGTCACTACTCTCCCACTAGATGTCTCTACTTTCCCGATGTCAATAATTTCCTTACAGTTGTCATTACTTTCCCTATAGTTGTCACTACTTCCATATAGTTGTGTCTACTTTCCTTTTATGTGTCACTCTTTCATTATATTTCCGTATATTTGGCATTATTTTCCCTATAGTTGTCACTACTTGTCATACTTCCGTAGAGTTGTCAATACTTTCCGTATAGTTGTCACTACCGTCCCTATAGTTGTCACTGCTTTCCCTATAATTATTACTACTTTCCTTATGGCTGTCACTACTTTTCATATAGTTTTCACTACTTTCACTATAGTTGTCACTACTTTCCTTTTAGGTGTCAATACTTTCCGTATAGTTGTCACCACCTTCCCTATAGTTGTCACTGTTTTCCCTATAGCTATTACTACTTTCCTTATGGTTGTCACTATCTAATTTGTTGTCACTATTTTCCCTATAGTTCCAGGGTTTTGTGACCATCCTTTCCCTCAGTCACGTGTCACCTCTTTAGGCTTCATGCTGTCACTTGCATGTTCAGTGTCATCTTGGACGTCTCCCCTTCCCATATGTCTGTCAAACTGTTTTGTGCTCTGTACCCGTACGTTTCATTATCAGTGATTTTAAACTTCATCTACTTAAAAAAAAGGAGGAATGATTTGAATTGCATATATATATATATATATATATATATATATATATTTATATATATATATTATATTTTGACTTTTGCAGAGTCACTTGTTCCTCATTAAACATAACAGTGACCTAACTTACTATTTACTAACAGATTATTTTTTTTATTAGTGAAGCATTTATTATATATCTTGCGTAGTCACTGTTACGCTCCTTAATCTGCATCTCAATACATTTGCTGTTTATAATATTTGCAGTAATAATACGGCAATTATAAGTCACATGTGTATATATTTTTTATTACTAATAAAACTATTCTATTCATTAAACTGTATATATTTTGTTTTCATTAATATATATATAATCAGTATGGTCAGTGATGTCTATAGATTTTCACATCATTACCGTTACCATCGGTTTCCGCCGCCACCTCTCTCTCTCTCTCTCTCTCTCTCTCTCTCTCTCTCTCTCTCTCTCTCTCTCTCTCTCTCAATATGATGATCAACAATATGGTCAGTCTAAGTCAATAGATTTTCACATTATTACTGTATTACTGTTACCATCGGCTTCCGGCCCCACTCTCTCTCTCTCTCTCTCTCTCTCTCTCTCTCTCTCTCTCTCTCTCTCTCTCTGTGCCCCTGAGTAGGTCGGTTTTATCAGGATTATCATCTCCCCTCTGGCTCTCATATATATAGAGCGTCTGCTTCATTAACCAGATTACTTAAATTTACTCGGTTTGAGTTTCGCCCCCCTTAATGGATTTCGCTTTCTTTATAAAGCGGTCTTAAAATGGAACGTATTTTTCGTTTGTTTTTTTATATTTGATGTATTTCTAGGCATGCGTAACGTTTAATTTTTTTTTCTTTTTAGTATATTTTCGTGCAGAAACGAGACGTTATTTTTAGATCGGTGACGGAATGAAGTTTGGAATAAAATAATTGTTAATCTTTGCTAAAAAAATTTTTATTTAATACAACTAATAATTTCGAATTTGTAGAGAAATGAATTTCCAGGACGGAAATAATAATTTTTGAATCAGGAAAGAAATGCAAATTTAGAATGAAATGGATAATTTTTGAATCTGCGAAGAAATGGATATTAAAGGAGGAAATAACAATTTCTGCATCAGCGTAAAAATGTAATTCAGAATGGGTTGAATCATTTCTAGATATGCGGAGAAATGAAGGCTGGAGAGAAATGAATAATTTGCAAATCTATAACGAAATGAAATTTGGAATGAAATTGATATAAATACTGTCGACTCATAAGTGCTTGTTAGGGTTTAGGTCGAGCATTACTACTCATTTACTGTCATTAATAATAATAATAATAATAATAATAATAATAATAATAGCGCTAAGTCAGCAAAAACGAATGGATTAAAGCAGTTAACATAATAGGATGAATCATAGCTGCTAGTGAGTGATATTACCATGAGTGAAATCACAGTATACTTACACACAAAGCAACTCTAAAATGAAGAAAAATAATATATGAAACAAAAAATAAACTAAAAACAGTTCCAGCCATTATAATCACAAATGAAAAAGCGTTTGGCATTTGCAAATGCATCTCCTCCACATCGGTCGAAATAAAAAAGAAAGTTATTATTTTTTTTTTATTTAAGGGGCCGCTCATAATGGCTCTTTAGTATGTGTAATCTGATCCTCCATATTTAATTTCGCCCCACGATTTTATCTATTTGCATTTTCGAATTAGCCTAATCCTCTTATCGCCCCCTGCTGATCCTGCCTCTGCTTCTGCTGTTCTGGGTACCAATTACGGAAGACGAGAGGGAAAAAGTGGCGAAGATTGAACGAGGGGTAGAGGGCGAAATGCATGAGGGCGCAGAGAGAGAGAGAGAGAGAGAGAGAGAGAGAGAGAGAGAGAGAGAGAGAGAGAGAGAGAGAGAGAGAGAGGGAGAGAATAAAGAGAGAGAGAGAGGAAGGGCCAGAGGGAGAGAATAAAGAGAGAGAGAAAGAGTAGATAGATAGATAGACAGGGGTAGATAGATAGATAGAGAGCGAGGGAGAGAGGAGAGAGGAGGGGATAGATAGAGAGAGAGAGAGAGAGGAGGGGATGGATAGAGGAGTGGACAGAGGAAGAGAGAGCGAAAGGAGAGAGAGAGAGAGAGAGAGAGAGAGAGAGAGAGAGAGAGAGAGAGAGAGAGAGGCAAGTTCCTCTTAACAAGGCAAATATATTTTTCCAGCATGGCGCACTCATTACCCACGTTGTTGCAAATTGGGTTAGTCAGCCGGTACTTTTCCTCCCAACATATTCAGCAGATAATCTCCTCAACTCTAATTAGGGAATATAGTAATATAAATATAACATAAACGCGTTATATTTAACCCGCAACCTCGTCCTATGTGTAGGATTGAATGCAATACAGTCTTTTATTCATTTCATGTTGGCTCAGTGCTTTGTGATTGCTTGACTCCTCGCTATATAATGGCGAGACTGGGCTAAGTTGTTAATTGTTTTGATAATTTTTATATCGCGGTGTTCCTACACTTTTCTGTTTTTCTGTATGAATTATGCTTGATATAAATATATATATGTCTACATCTATATATATGTATGTATGTATGTATGTATGTATGTATGTATGTATGTATGTATGTATGTATGTATGTATGTATATATATATATATATATATATATATATATATTATATGTATGTAGTATGTATGTATGTATGTATGTATGTATTTACATATTCATGAATGAACTTTTTTGTGTAAACCTTTTCTCCTAAGAGAATGAAATTCTAAAGGTTCCCCTTATGATTTTCGGCGTTTGGCACACACGCACACACACACACACACACACACATATGTGAGTGTATGCGTATGTATGTATAAACGCATATATATTGTACATAATCCTTTCATCCACCTCCCTCTTGAATACGAAGGCCTCGAGGGAGTGATTTTAATACGCAACTTTGAAATTCTATTTATGCGTGAAAACCTTCACTGGAAAAGTCATTAAAAATTCCTTGGGCGCGGTTGTCCTTATATTGCAGTAGGGAGTTTTAATGAACGCACACAAAATATCCATTTGATCAAAAGCGAGTGGATGATGAATAAGTCAAGATCTCTCTCTCTCTCTCTCTCTCTCTCTCTCTCTCTCTCTCTCTCTCTCTCTCTCTCTGTGGGTCGTCCTTGACTTGGAAGCTGCAAATTAGAGGCAGTGGAATGCAATTTTAATGGATGAATTACTGAAGAAGTTGATATCTATGGTCAGTGAAGTATTCGGTAAGTTTCTTCTGGAAAAACAGTTCAGGGAAGTCTGAAAGCACATAAAACAACAGTAGAATAAATAAAAAAAATTAAACGTTTTACGTACAAAATAATAATTAAGAATTAGATAAAAAATGAATTAAAAGTTACACTACAAAATAATCATGAGCTTTCATTTCCAAATAAATAAATAAATAAATAAAATAAGTAAATAAAAGCGACAAAATAATCATGAGCTTTCATTTCCCCCCAAAAAAATGAAAAAAAAAAATATGTAAATAAAAAAGTGACAAAATAATCATGAGCTTTCATTTCCAAAAAAATAAATTATTTATTAAAATAAATAAGTAAAAAAGTGACAAAATAATCATGAGCTTTGATTTCCAAAAAAATAAATTATTAATTAAAATAAATAAGTAAAAAAGTGACAAAATAATCATGAGCTTTCATTTCCAAAAAAATAAAAAATAAATAAATAAATAAGTGACAAAATAATCATGAACTTTCATTTCCCCCCAAAAAAATAAAATAGAGAGAGAGAGAGAGAGAGAGAGAGACGTCTCGTCTCCTTCACAACCATCTGGAACAGACGAATCCAGACTGCTGTATAGGCGAGCGCATCCTAATAATCCCGACCTCGTGTCACGTCGTTCCGCTAAATGACCCGGTCATTCATTAACTCATTGTGGAAAGCACCCAGAGGGAAAGATGGCAACCTTGGGGCGTTTCGGAAGACCCCATTTGTCGCCAGTGAATGAAAACCACCTCAATCTGGAATGGCTTCTGTCGTGGTCGGAAGGACGTCGGACATCTCCCTGATATATGTCCTGCCAGGAGAGAGAGAGAGAGAGCAACATAAATATTTAGGTGGCTCCCTCATGACGTGTG
>NC_087204.1:98337197-98339697 GCF_015104395.2 Macrobrachium nipponense
ATATATATACTCTCATTCAAATGTGTATATATATTTATAAAACCATACATATATTACAGTATATATATATATATATATATATATATATATATATATATATATATATATATAGTATGTATGTGTGTGTGTGTGTGTGTGTGTGTGTGTGTGTGTGTGTGTGTAGCAAATGCAAAATATCCCCAGTCACTTTCGGGAATAAGACCGACCAAAATTCCATTAGAAACGGCAAAGCGCAAACAGCACTCATCTTATACGTTCTTATATTTACTGCTTCTCTGATTAATTGTGCAGTCGAAGCATAGCACGTGCAACTGGTATAGCGTGCAGCTGCAATTGTGGACACGCAGGCACCGATGATGCCCGGAGCTGAGAACAAAAATCAATTGCCAGTTCATTATATCAGGCGATGAAACATAAATGGCAGCCATGCTTCCATCAGGCTTGATCCCTTTCGGACTGACTTTGCGTGCGCGAACTCCAATGGCTCATGCTTTTATAGTATGCGGTGGGGTTGGGGGGGGGGGGAGGGGGGGGGGGGGGAGGGGAGAGAGAAGTGGGAGAGAGAGTGGTGTGGGTGGAGAGATGAAGTTTATAGGGAGATTGGGAGTAGAGAATGTGAAGAGATCCAAATGGAGGTGAGGTTGACACGTTTGAAAGATGGGGAGAGATATTATATAGTTGCTCATTATTTTTTGAGTTGGTTCGATTAGAGATGAGAGAAACATTTTGTTTAGATATGATTTGATATTTCTTGAGGTTGGTTCCATTAGAGATGGGAGAAACACATTGTTTGGATATTATTGAGTATTTATTGATGTTGGTTCCATTAGAGATGAGAGAAACATATTGTTTAGATAATTTTTGATATTTCTTGAAGTTGGTTCGATTAGAGTAGGGAGAAACATATTGTTTAGATATTTAATATTTATTGACTGCTGGTGGTTAGGAGTTGCAATGGAAGGGGACTGATACGAATAACTTCTGAGGTAATCTGTGACATATGCTGTATGCCAATTTCAAAGAAAACCCAAACAATTAAAATTCATCCTTCTACTACAGGGTATACTAGAAGTTCACTCTCGACGTGGTTCGGAAGTCACGTAAAGCCGTTGGTCCCGTTGCTGAATAACCACTGGTTCCATACAACGTAAAAACACCATACAAAAAAACAAACAAACAGTATCGTCAGCCGAGAATCAATTTATTTTAAAGTTTTATTTATATTTTAAGCCACTTCTCGAAGAGACACTAAGAATCCGGTTCCCAATTATTGGGCAGTTACTTCCTTACCTGGTTGACGGGTAGCCGTTTCTCTATGGTATTTAAAGAGATGTCTAATGCTTAAGACTTCTACATGTTTAAGACTTCTACATGTTTAAGACTTCTACAGTGTTCACCCACATTTGGGGGGCAGAAAGGTACCATTAGTTTGTTGTAGACTGGTCATTTTACACGAAGGAGGCGGCTTCCAAAACACTAGTGTTTTTTTGTTTTTTTGTTTGTCTGGTTCTTTCTCTTAATTTTCTTTTCTTGTCTTTGCTCGAAGTACTTTGAGAAATAAGGGACTTGTTAGATGGCGAAATTCAGCTTTGGGTCCGTTCCAAGTTCTTAAACTATCATAAGTACAATAAGTACAGAGTGCTATCGTCATCTGATGCCTTGTTGCTCTCTCTTCTCTCTCTCTCTCTCTCTCTCTCTCTCTCTCTCTCTGTGGAGTCATAGTGCCATTGTCATCTGACGACGAATGGTTCTCTCTCTCTCTCTCTCTCCTCTCTGTGGAGTCATAGTGCCATTGTCATCTGACGACGAATGGTTCTCTCTCTCTCTCTCTTCTTTCCTCTCTCCTCCTCTCTTCTCTCTCTCCGTCTCTCTCTCTCTCTGGAGTCATAGTGCCATTGTCATCTGACGACGAATGGTTCTCTCTCTCTCTCTCTCTCTCTCTCTCTTCTCTCTCTCTCTCTCTCCTCTCTCAGTGGAGTGCTTGGACTAAAGGAATCACAACCCAAGTGTGAATCCGTCATTGTCGAAATGGACACCAATGCATGAAAACACAATGCAGATGGCTCACTCATTGAATAATTCTGCATTACCCAAGTGAATTACTCCGACTGAGAGAAATTTTGCATAATGCAATAGAACGATTTGCATTGCCCAAGTTGAACTGCCGAGTGTATGATTTTGCATCCATTTCGAAAACATCCATTTTGAAAACATCCAACAAGCGTTTGATGCCGATGAATTGGTCATCATCAGTCGATGATCTGCCATTTCATTACCTGGAGATTAAAGGAATGAAGGCTGTCGCATCGCTTTGAGAGCGCCTCATTTGCCCTCATACAAAGTAGGTCTGTGAGGCCATTAGCGGAAAGCCTGTGTCGTCCAGGTTATAAATGGTTATTTTGGGGGGCGTTTTTTTTTTGCGGTATTGACGAATGCGGATAAGATCGCTTGAAACTAAGTTTGTATGTTATTGTTATTTATTGATGGTGTTTGTTGCTTT
>NC_087204.1:98344697-98357197 GCF_015104395.2 Macrobrachium nipponense
GGCACTGCCCACGCGTGCCTATGCACTCACTCCTACATTTCCATGCACACAGAAAGGGGGAAATAAATAACCTTTGATATATATTTCAGAAGCTAGGCTTGATATCAAAGACACGAAAGATAAGCTGAGTAAATAGCCGCATGTTTATTCAGCGAAGGCTAAATTGTTTGTTGATATTTTCCCTCTTCTGTTGAGCCTCCGGCTGCGACAGACTTTATAAGGCACTCAGTCGGTCTTTTAGTCCTTTCAGACTTTCCATTTCATATTTTTCTGTAAAGTTTGTTTATTTGTTTTTTATTCTTATTTATTTATTTTTTTGGCTTTCTCTCTCTGACCCTACTCTGAAATAGATGTTGTTAATCTTCTCTGCTTGCATGACAGTCTCTTTCTATATATGCAAGTCCGTCTGTCATTCCAGCTTCGTCAAGAAAGATCTCTCTCTCTCTCTCTCTCTCTCTCTCTCTCTCTCTCTCTCTCTCTCTCTCTAGGCAAGAAAACATTTTGCATGGACGTAGCAGCTGACTTTTAAAAAAGGAATCATCAAACGTCAGTTCGAACACTTAAATTTCCGATCGGATTCTGGTATCGATCTTCACAGCTGATGGAGGGAGGTCTCATGGGAGAGGAAATTGATTCCGTTCCGATTGTGTGTCCCGTTCAGCTCCTCTGTCGAAGAGCAATCCTGTTCATCTCGATTTGTTTTGGAAGAATATCCTCAAAAAAAGAATTATATATTTTTGTAATTTTCGTAAGAATATTTTTTTTTTTATTCTAACGTATTATGACGTAGGGCTCCGAGTGGTCTTAGTTATTTTCGTGAAACGAAGTAAATCAAGAAAAGAAAGAATGTCTTCTTATTTTGAAAGTGTATATATGTGTATATATGAATATGTATGTATCAAAGATTTTTTTCGTATTTTAAGGTATTTTGACGTAGGCTTCGAGTAGATGCAATTCTATATATATATATATTTATATACATATATTATTAATATAATATATATAATATATATATATATATCGTAAGAATATGTTTATTCTAACCTATTTTGACGTAGGTCTTCGAGTGGGTGGAATTCTTTTTATTTAGGGAAATAAATTTGGAAAAGAAAGAATGTCTCTGTTTGTTTTAAAAGAATATCTTCTAATGTTTTCAATTATCACTCGTCTTTGAACGTCATAGCATTTCGATGTAGGTCTTCGAGTGGATGCAATTAATTTGCTTGAAATTGAGTCAATCAAGAGAAGAGAGAATGCATCGATTTGCTTTGAAAACATACTTTTTATTTTTTATTCTTTTATCGTGCTCTAACTCCATAGCGTTTTGACGTAGAGCTGCGAGGGGCTGCAATTCATTTTTCATGAAATCGAGTAAATCAATAAAAGAATGGAATGAAGAACGCAGAGATGGAGGTGGAGAATATCACAGTTATGAATTAAACCTCTGTTTAGGACGTGATGTGGAAATCCCACACTGAAAGGATGAGTTAATTATATATATAATATTATATATATATATATATATATAGATATATATATATATCTATATATCTATCTATCTGTAATAATCTATCTAAGCTATCTATCTATCTATCTAGATCCCAGCTATCCTATCTATCTATTCTATCCATCAATCTATTTATTATATATATACCATTAGATAGAGGAATTAATATATAATTATATATATATATATTATAATTATAGATATGGAATTGAGATATCATAAGTTATTTGTGAAGCGATAGTAGACCCCTTGACCTGGAAGTATGTAAATGTAAACGTTAAACTGGGAAAGTAATACAAGAATTATGTAAAAGGCGAAAGGAAACTTATCTCACGGGCTTCTTCAGGAGCAAGAGCCCGTGCCAGCACAAGGCTGGTTTAATCTTAAAAAATTTATCTTTTAACTGGAAACCAAATAAGCAACAGATGAATTTTACGTATAGAACAACAGGACAATTTTTCGACAGACTTTGAAACAAGAAAGGCAGCAAATTTTATATAAGAGTTGTGAAGAAAACATGAGTTTTCTAAGCAAACTTAATAAGCAAAAGCTATATTTTACGTATAAAATAAGAAGACAACTCTTTACCGAACTTCAAAAACAAGAAGAGGCAAACGCTAAGAGAAGCAGAACTGAAGTTGCGGTTTAAGAAAGAAAGTTATGGCCACCTTGCTTTCTTTCTTGATGCGCGGAGCAAATTCTATTTACGAACAACTGGAAAGCCTCGTCCATAAAGCTAGATTTCAAGCCCTGTCCGAAAGGAATCGGCGGAGCCTCGCAATCCCGTATCGAGCACTGGTTCCTGGGATCCAGTTGTGACGGTCAGGGTTCGAAAAGGAATTTTTTTTTTCAGCAGTGAATTGCTTCGCGCGACGTCTGCTTTTAAACGTTATTTCAGTCTCCCTTTCCAGCCTACACCTGGGTTCCATTTGTCTTTCGGGCGGAGTCCAATCTTTATTTGCATTATTCACGCAAGTGCATGCACTGTATATATATATAATTATATAATTATAATATATGTATATATATATATACAATATTTAATTATTAATTATTGTGTATTATTTTTTATTTATTTTTTAATTTATTATGATTATTATTATAATTATTATTAAAATATTATTATTAGGATTAATTATTATATTATTTTATTATTGTAGTAGTTATATATACGTGCATTATATAAAATATATTTTTGTTTATATATAAAATAAAATCTATGTATATAATTATGTAGTATGCATGCATATATATATAATATATATAATATATATATACATATATTATTTTATTATTATTTATTATTTATTATTATTATTATTATTATTATTATTATTATTATTATTATTATTATATTATTTATTATTATTATTATTATTATTTATTATGTATATATACGTGATATATAAAAATTTATGCATATATAAAAATATCTATGTATATAATTATGTATGTATTTTGCATGCATTTTTTTATATAATATATAATATTATATATATATATATATATTATATATAGATAGAGAGTATATATATATATTATGAGAGAGAGAGAGAGAGAGAGATTGTCATGTGACATGAAGTCATAAGTATAATACGCGCGTTAATGCTATGAGTTCCTCGTTCTTCTGGTTTGTTTTTTCGTGACGTTTGCCGAGAGTAAAAATGATATTTGTTCACCGAAGAAAGAAAATTAAAAGACGACAACGAAAGCTTTCACAGTTCCAGGTATCGCGGGAATGTTTTCGTTCCCGTTCGTGGAAATCCTGTTTGTTCGCGCTTTTGTCTTCTTTCTTGTGTGTCGTTTCTTTTTGTCAGTCTCTTGCTTTTGTTCGTCTCACTGCGGAGTTCAGCATTAAGCGCTGGACAAACCATGAGGGAACTTGATGATGATGATGATAATGTATTATGGGTCTTCAGTGTGGATGTATATTTCAAAGAAATTTTAATTTTGAATACCCAATGGCTTTTATTCTATCAGTAAGTTTTGAAAATATCAGAAGTATTTGCGAATTGTAAGTGTGCATTTTTTTATGAAGCAAAGTTAAGGTACTGTAGGTATGGTCAAAACTTAAATGGGTAACCACTAAGAATATGAAGCCCCTTGAGCATCCTTGGGCTAGCATCTTCATCCTACAATTATTTTTGAAAACTGGGAGGATACCATATTCTGGAGATGCAGCTCATTAAAACTGAACTTCCTCCGTTGACCAAAGTAGCGAATTAGTCATTGGTAGCTAAATGACTAAGGTGGTTTACTGCCAGGATTGTAAAAGGCATTAGGCTGGCAACCTCATCCAAAGAGACTTGGTGAAAATCAAAAGCTAACGCTACTGTCACCAGTAAGGGGATAACGCTTGTGGTGGTGAATGAGCTCTCTCTCTCTTCTCTCTCTCTCTCTCTCTCTCTCTCTCTCTCTCTCTTCTCTCTCTGTCTTTCTATCTAAGTATATCAAGGTATAACAGGCCCATTAAAACACTTGTTTAAAGCTAAGGACTATATTTTGGTGGACTAACTTCCACCCTTTTCAAGTAGTGAATGACAGATAAAGTTGCTTTGGCGAAATACATAGTGGGAGATATTATGCCCTTAGGTGATGCTTGGGGTTACCGCTAACATGGACGTTTGTTCTGTTAATTGTCTTATTCGCTTCATCGTTGCCCTAAGGAAGGCAGCGATGAAGTGAATTAACGAATAAAGACAATTAACAGAACCAACGTCGGCTTAGCGGTGACCCCAGGCATCACCTAAGGGCATTATTATCTCCCTCTATATATTTCGCCAATTCAACTTCTTCTGTCATTCACTACTTGATAAGGGCGGAACTTAGTCCACCGAAATATAGTCCTTAGCTTTAAACAAGTATGTTTTAATGGGCCCGTATACCTGAGACTTATCTTGTTTTAACAGAAGAATTTATTTACACACACACACACACACACACACACACACACACACACATATATATATAATATATATATATATATATATATATTTATATATATATATATATATATACATATATATATATAATATATATATATATATATATATATATATGTATATATACATGTGTATGTATATATTATATTTATTATATATATATATATATAATATATATCTTATATATATATATATATATATATTATATATATATAATATATATATATTATATATATTAAATTATTCCATCCTTTCTCCCCATGAAAGAATTTAAAGAACTAAAACGGCAACAAAGAAAGATTTCAGTAATAATTTATTTTTGACCGAGTGAAAAATTAATGTTAAAAAATTATTTTTTTTTATTTTAGGCTGCTAATTTTCACTTTGGGCCAGACTTCCGCAAAATGTTGACCTGCTTGTATATTTGGACTCTAAAATAGGAACTTTCACAGACTGCTTATTTATGGCTTTTGTTAAATGTATCACGATTTTTCCTCTTAACCGTAAAAAGATGTTGATATTCACCAAATGCAAATATTCTCAGTAGTTGATAGTTTTGCATCATTCTTGACTGAAGGGAATTCCAATTATTCTTTATATAATTATGGCGATAATTCTTGTATTTCGAATTTGATTTAGCTTTATTTAGTGATTAGTTATCTGTAATAATGTTTTTTTTTTCAGTTTTCTGAAAAGAAAATTATTGTGCCTGCTTGGTCTGTCCGTCCGCACTTTTTCTATCCGCCCCGAGATCTTAAATAAAATACAAGCTACTGAGGCTAGAGGGCTGCAAATTGCTATGTTGATCATCCAGCCTCCAATCATCAAACGTACCAAATTGCAGCCCTCTAGCCTCAGTAGCTTGTATTTTATTTAAGGTTAAAGTTAGCCATAATCGTGCGTCTGGCAATGGTATAGGCCAGGCCACCACCGGGCTGTGGTTAAAGTTTGATGGGCCGCGGGTCATACTGCATTGAACCGAGACCACGGAAAGATAGATCTATTTTCGGTGGCCTTGATTATACGCTGTAAAGAAAACTCGATTGCTCCGAAGAAACTTCGGCGTTTTTATTTTTCTAGTATGACAAACTTATGTTAGTTAACGACACATTCCTTTCATTCTGGCTCGCAATATGGTCACGTCCTAGTTTATTTATGTATCATGTAAGTGAGTTTAGTTCCTTTTATCATTTATGTCAGTTTTGTTTCGCAAAAGCTGGAAGTTCGATTGCTCGCCATCCAAATATACCGCTTTTGCGGTCGAACAAAGTTTCGGGGACAATAATAAACTGTACTATTACGTGACCAGGGGGGATTGCATCGGGCAGACCAGAATGCTGATTAATGAATTTAGGAGAAGTTGTGCTGTTTGGTGATTAGTTATACAAATGTATGTAATGTGTCCACACACATATATATATATATATAATAATATTATATATATATATTATATTATATATATATATATATATTATATATAATTCTTATATTTTATTTTATTTTATGAATTTTTATCACATCACCGGGACATTTTAGATACAAATATTGAACTACAATTGTCGTTTAACATCCAATTCGCGCCACATCGAGATTATTACTGAAGGAGAATTAGAAGTGATAAATGGTTTGGTACCTAAATGAACTCGAATACTCGACTATATATATATATATATATATATATATATATATATATATATATATATATATACGTATATATATATATATATATATATATATATATATATATATATATATATATATATATACATACACACTCCTGGATGGACGTTGTATATGTAAACTTTCACATAGCTAATTTATCAAGTGTCTCCACAATGGGCTGTCCCTGGAGATACTTTTGACTGTATTTTGTTTTTACTTAAACTTATACTTTCGCTCTGTGTGGCATTACTTTTGGTATATTTCCCCTCTAAAGGGGCACCATAGCCTCCTGTTTATTTACATTTGTCCGTTTGTTTGTGTGCGTGTGTGTGTTTGTGTATTTGTGCGTGTGTTTCATTTTTCTGTATATATTGAAAATGCATTTATAGATTCCCGATGCCTAATTGGAATATAACCCGTTTTCTGTCGCTAAAGTATGAACATCACCCCATTTATTCCAACGCCAGTTACAGAGGATGCCATACGGTTAGGCCCACCTGTGTAATATCGTTTAATTCCTGGCCTAAATTAAAGACGGCGTTAGCAATTCCACTTAATGTAAGATAGCCTGAAGTTGGCCTGGAGTTGGCGGGCCTACGTAACTTCGTTAAGCTTGCCATTAATTCACACCTGGTTTCTAAAGGAACTCAATTTAGGCCACCGCCTATAGCTTGTCAACTTCGTTGTATCTCACCGTCTTGGTGGAGATGGAAGTTTGCCTCGGAATTCTATTCTGCTCGGGATGATTTTTGTGCGTAAATGTTCGTTTTCAGTTTCTCGTTATGCCTCTGTTATCTTGTGTCATCTTTAAATGATATAGTATAGACCCTTGTACAATGATGATTTGCCTTAAGTCTGAGTAAGTCTGGTAACAGATAAGACTCCGTATGGGTGGTAGTGCCGTCAGTGTACCCCATGCAGTGCACTGTAGGCATTACTTAAGGTTCTTTGCAGCGTCCGTACGGCCCCTAGCTGCAACCCCTTTCGTTCCTTTTTACTGTACCTCCTTTCATATTCTCTTTCTTCCATCTTACTTTCCATCCTCTCCCCTCTCCTAACAACTGCTTCGAGGTTTTCCTCCTCTTACACCTTTCAAACCTTGTACTGACAGTTTCCATTTCAGCGCTGAATGGCCTCATAGGTCCCAGTGCTTGGCCTTTGGCCTAAACTCCATATTCAATTCAACTTAAACTGGGTAATTATCGCCATAGATTAATTTCGATTATAAACAATTAACTTAACTTCTGAATCTTGCCGGAGATTGGTTTCGGTAGAATCTTGCTTGTTTCCGTTCACCTCTGAGTTAATTTTGTCAAAGATTAATCTTAACAGAGTTTAATTGACATAAGCGATGCCTTAGATTTGCTCGTGCAGTCGAATATGTTAACCTCTGCTTGACACCGATCGCATTACTTATTCACTAGCATTAAGCATCCGTAAAAACCAAGAGAAAATAATTATATGAAGTCTTGGTGTTCATTGTGCGTAGCTAGAGTCCAAAATATTGTTTATTAGAGACGTTTTTTGAGAAGGAATAGAGGATATCACTGAATTTAGTGAAAGCAAAGTGCAAGGGTAAGATATTCAGGATTAAAAAGATTTATCTCTTGGGGCTGATGAATGATGTAGGTCAGTGCGTGAAAAAGGGGCGTGGCATGTCAGTCAGCTGTTGTTGTTTTAGGAACATTGAAGGGATCGTGAATAAAGAGCACTGAATAAGTTAGACTGAGGATTGATAGATGATGGATGAGTGTAGCGTTCCAGAAATGATGGTAGTTTACATATATATATATATATATATATATATATATATATATATATATAGATATATTATATATATATATATATATAGTAATATATATATATATATATAGATATATATACATACACACACACACATATTAGTACTTTGTAATTAGATATTGTCATATAATAATTTGATCTTGTGTGGAGTAGATATTCCACTCCATATTCTGGATTTTGCCCGTTTTATCTGCCCATCTCTTTGGCCTTCACGTGTCTGTATACGTCTGGTTGCTTGTCTGTCGTTTAGCTATGGCATCCACCTGTTTTGTGCGTCTCCAAATGAATTCATTCATCTCCTGGGCATTCCATCTATTCACAGACGGCCAAACAAAACCTTTACTGTGGGAAACCCCTTGGCTGTAAAGACTGAAATTCTCTCTCTCTCTCTTTTCCTTCTCCTTCCCTCCCTCTTTCCTCTCCCTCCCTCCCACCTTCCCCTTCCCTCTTCCTTCCCACCCACCTTCCCCTTCCCTCTGCTGGAGGGGAGAGGCGCAGGTGAAGGCTTTTAAGTCAGGGATTAAGGGAAATTCTCACCCTTCCCCTTCCGAATCCACTTCGGATCCCTTATTTCGACAATTGGAGGAAGACCATTGCCTCTTCCAAAGCGCCTCTTGCGGAAGCCATTCTCAGCGTCACAGACTATCTCGAGGCACCGCGTCCGCAGCTGTCTGCCTTATGCCGTGTGTATGTGTGGGGGTGGCGGAATTCTGTTCTTTTTTTCTTTTTTTTTGAAATTTGTGAAAGGTCTTTTTGATTTTGTATTTAATTATGTTACTTAAACAGTTTTCGGTTGAGACAGACACGTATATATCGTTCATATATATACATAGTTGCACATATATGTGTGTATATATATATATATATATATATATATATATATATATAAACATTATATATATGATATATATACTTATATATATATTTATAAACATATATATATATATATATATATATATATATATATATATATATATTGTTTTCTCTGTCTTTCTTATTATATAATATATATATATATATTAATTAATATATATATATATATATATATATATATTTTTATATATATATATATATATATATATATATATATATACTATATATATATTAGAGAGACCGAGAACACAGATTTTCTCTAAATTTGAAGGAAATGCATCGAAAAAGTTATATTAAATCAGGAGCTTAATGAGTGCAAAGCTAATATTTAATTAGCAAAAAGACAATAAGTCTATTCCCCTTTAAACATTAAAGATAAAATGACCATCGGTTAAAACCCTAGAAAAAAAGAGAGAAAACAGATGCTTCTAGATCGACGATAATTAAAGGAAAAGACGTGTCCGATAGTAATACTGGTTAAAACAACTGTATTTCCGTCAGCATGCCGTTCTGTTATAAGGTTTACAATTGCCCGCATCCCCCTATCAGATGGGTGAGAGAGAGTGGACTTCACATGGGATATCTCCCTCAAACCACCAGCTGGGTTAGTAGCCAGCTGGTCTGGGCTGGTGCGTCCTTCTTTAGACTTTTAGATCTCTCTCTCTCTCTCTCTCTCTCTCTCTCTCTCTTCGTTGCTAGGCGGAGGCATTGTCTTGTCTATTTGGATTCTTTAAGTAGTTGATTCAAGATCCTGTTTATGTAGTTTAAAAAATGCCTTTGTTTGTGCGCATTGGAAATATTGTACGAAGAGCGTTTCTGTGTACTTTATTGTGAATGGAATAGGTTTTATTGTAATATCAAAAAAGTATCAAATGTTTTTTTTATCATTTGGACGTCTTCCGTTGCTAGACGTGAATACGTAAGAGTTTACTAGTTTTAATGATGTTCCTGACGTGATATGAAGGGTAATTAAAAATTTTCATTCATGAGGATATTCAAAGTAAAGGTTACGTAACTACTGCTGGTAATACGAATATTGCCACAGATAATGCTGCCACTAATAGTACAGCAGTAATTATGATAATGATGACATTGATGATGTAACGGATAAGAAAATAATGATTCTATATTAACTATTAATCTGGATATGTCTTCCTACGAGAAGTACCTACACTCTGCAAGAATTAGAATCAGTAATTATAACAAGAATCATTTATAATACTGAAAATCACGACAATAACAAAAGGTCCATTAAGCGATTGCCTTATATTCGACCTTATTCCAAAGACCCAACGTCCCAATTGTGTGTAAAAAGTAATTATGATAAAAAAATTTGCAATAATGAAAGTAACGTCAATAAAAACGAAAGGCGTAGGAAACAATCGACCTGTATTCGACGTTATTTATAAAGACCCAAAGTTCTAATTGTCTGTAAGAAGTAATTATTATAAAAAACATTTGTAAAAAAAAATTTATAATTATGAAAATAAAGTGAATATCAACGAAAGGCGCAGGAAACAATCGACCTGTATTCGACGTTATTTATAAAGACCCAAAGTTCCAATTGTCTGTAAAAAGTAATTATTATAAAAAACATTTGTAAAAAAAACATTTATAATTATGAAAATAAAGTGAATATCAACGAAAGGCGTAGGAAACTATCGACCTGTATTCAACCCTATTTAAAAAGTCACAAAGTCCAAAGTGTCTGTAAAATGTCGATAAAAAAAAATATGATAGTTATGAAAGTATCGTCAATAACAACGAAAGGCGCAGGAAACTATCGACCTGTATTTGACCTGATTAAAAAAGTCACAAAGTCCAAAGTGTCTGTAAAATGTTGATAAAAAAAATATGATAGTTATGAAAGTATCGTCAATAACAACGAAAGGCGCAGGAAACTATCGACCTGTATTTGACCTGATTGAAAAAGTCACAAAGTCCAAAGTGTCTGTAAAATGTTGGTAAAAAAATATGATAGTTATGAAAGTAACGTCAATAACAACGAAAGGCGCAGGAAACTATCGACCTGTATTCGACCTGATCGAAAAAGTCCCGCATGTCTGAAAAGGAAAATGTCAGTTCAGGTTTATAGGTTTCAGAAGCTCAGCCCCGTAATCTTACTAATCGCTTGCGAAGATATTTTTGCAACAGCATCTGTGAAGCTTTGTCGCCCTGTTGTGATGTGTGTTTTTTTTTATGTTTTGTTTTACCTGGGAAATCTCCGGCACATACTTGGAAATTGTTTACAGTTAACTGCAGTTGTACTTGTCTTTTTTAAAGTGGTATTTATATATTTATTTATTAATTAATTTATTATTTTTTTAAGCCTGGCCTCTGGGAAATTGGATTTTTTAATCTTTCATCTTCGTATTTTACTCTTAGTCAGCTGCATGGTAGACTTTGATGGCTATTTCGGCGATCTCTCTCTCTCTCTCTCTCTCTCTCTCTCTCTCTCTCTCTCTCTCTCTCTCTCTCTCTTGCAGCTACGAAAGTAGATGTCTTTGGTAGTTCTTATTTGCAATATTCTCTCTCTCTCTCTCTCTCTCTCTCTCCCTCCTCTCTCATCTCTCTCTCGTCTCTCCCTCTCTCTCTCTCTCTCTTCTCTCTCTGTCGTGGTTAGTTGTGAGAAGTAGTTGGGGGGGAAAACCTTCGCACAATTTCTTACTTGGCTGACCATCTCCTTCTCTCCTCCTCTCATCTCTCCTTCTCTCTCTCTTCCTCGTCTCGCTCTCGTTCTTTGTTAACCTGCCTCTCTCTCTCTCTCTCTCTCACATAATGTTGCCAAATATTGAGATTTGACAAAACCTGTGTCATCCTTCGCAGGCCGTATCACTCACCCCGGATGTTTCCGTAGGCCTAACCGAACCAAATCACTCTTATTCAAAAGGACAATGTGTTTAGACGAATATGACGTATCTCTTTGACGTCAAATTGGTGATTCCAGTATTATTGGAAATGGTATCAAAGAAGATCATTTTTTTTCTTTCTTCAAATCTAATTTTGGAAGAAGAAGAAGAAGAAGAAGAAGAAATGGAGGAGGTAGATGAGGAGGATGAGCAGGAGGTGGAGGGGGAGGTAGATGAGGAGGAGGAGCAGGAGGTGGAGTGGGAGGTAGATGAGGAGGAGGAGGAGGAGGAGGAGGAGGAGGAGGAGGAGGAGGAGGAGAGGAAGGCACAAAAAAAGTCATTATGTCTAGATTACTTCATGAATGAGCTCCAACGTTATGTAGTTGTTGAATTATTATAATGAGGTAAGATTTTGTATTTCATTCGCATGTAGATTCTAACAAAATTTAAGTGTATATGACATCTTGCGATTCGTGTATTTTGATGGACATAAATTTTCTTCTTTCTTTCGAATGACAGTTATCAGATAGCCCCGTGTATCTGTTTTTTTCCGTGGATATTTTTTTTTTTTTTTCATGTATGAAGCTGGACGGGATAGGCTCAAGATTCTACTGCCTATCTCAGCGACGATAAAAAAAAGGCATGGGAAAATGGTAGTCTTATGTTGGACGAAACAGAAGATTCTTTCTTTCAAGAGTTTAAAGATTGTTATATATATATATATATATATCAATATATATATATATATATATATATATATATATTGTGCTGACGTAGGTCTCACTTTATAGATTACGTTCTATTTTATTTTTCTGAGTATCTTACATGTTATTCATCTTATTTGTTTTTCTTTATTACTCTGTC
>NC_087204.1:98359863-98362363 GCF_015104395.2 Macrobrachium nipponense
GAGTTATTTTGCTGTTGTTTTTTTTTTTATCGTTTTGCTTGTTTTGGGTTTTGCGTTGGAGTGAGAGTATGGGTAATGGGTGGAGTTTTCGTTATGCAAATGTTTTTAAGCCATTGTTATAACTGAGATTGTTTGTTTGTTTTCATTTTTTCATGTATTGATTTGCTTACTTGTTTGTTTGCTCACTCTATATATATATATATATATATATATATATATATATATATATATATATATATATATATATATATATATATATATATATATATATACTATATATATATATTATATATATATATTATATATATATATAGTATTTATATATTATATATATATATATATATATATATATATATTATATATTATATATATATATATATATATATATATATATATATATATATATATATATATATATATATATACATATATGTATATGTGTATATATATACATATATATATATATATATATATATATATATATATATTTACATGCAAAAAGTGATTCTCTCCAGAATTTTGAAAAGTAATATGTATCCCATTTAAGGATAGATGAGGCATAAACGAAAGTATAGAGGAGCCACTCAGGACAGAGAAGCATGCAGCACATAAAGAGCGGATACAGCCTCTTAGAAGTAAATTTACCGCGTCGCACACAGGTATAGAGTTAGAGAACCTGGAGAATAGGACCGTCAGTGGACGCACAGGTGTCAAGTGTTTGTTCGTTTTTAGGTAGTCTCGTGAAGTCTTTGCAGCCTCCTTGAGTGGTAAACTAGATTTATTTAAATGTTAGGAAACGTTTACTCAAACGTGACATTTCGTCCTGTAAAACTATAGTCGTGAGGATTAACCGTACACCTTTCACGTGGAATTCAGACATTTTGCGAGTATTCTTGAATTGTTTCCTTTTTAATTTATTTATTATTTATTGAGGTCTTTATTGCCATGATTCTCCAAACCCTTATTATTCTGATTTTCGTATCTGGGGTTTCATGAAATTTCATCTCGACTGAATGAGTCGTAAAAATGTGTGCAATTTATTTTTGTCCAAATATTTCCAACGAGCCACAATGCGTTCACATCGCGAGAGAAGGATAGAAAAAGCCATTTAGGGAAACAATTTTCCATTGTTTTGATATACAATAATTGCCTCGGTAATGAATGGACTGCAGAGTCACTGCAATTTCTGTGTTCCTTTTCACTTTTATTTTCGAATTGCAGAGCGTTCATTGTTCGTCTTGGAGCATTTTGAAGGCTGAGATGGTTATTAAAGTATGAACGTAAAATGCCATTTAAAGGTAATGGCGGTTGCCTAGCAAACCAAAGATTTTCCAAGATGGTCCCTTTCTTTTCTCTCTGTTCTGTGGCTCTTCCTTTCTCCATTTTCTTTTTTTGATTGATATATTTAGTTCCTGTTGTACGTTCACATGTTCGTGCTTCCTTTTAAGGTAATGTTGAAACTTTCTTCAGTTGTTATCTTCTCTTTCTGTTCCTCTTCATTTTTTTTCTTACCGCCTCTTTCTCCTTTTGTTGATTTTCCCACTTCTTTATTCTCTTGTCTGATTTCTGTCCCTTTAAATTTCTCTTTCAGTTTCAACCTGAATGTAAGTTGACGTAACTAATCCACAGAGAGAGAGAGAGAGAGAGAGAGAGAGAGAGAGAGACTTTATTTGTTTGTTTATGCATTTTTTTCTTTTCCATATACTGTTTTCTAATTGGTTACGGTCGGGTCTATGTTAACATCTTTGACAGTACTGGACACATAAGCAGACAAGTTCGCGCAAGAGTTAAGGTGATAATACTAAATAAGAAATGACATTGAAGATTATGAGTAAATGTTTGTATATGTATGTGCGTGTAGAAACGCGTTCTTTAAAAAAAATGTAGTGAACGTTTACGCTGCAGCATATCCAATGATGAACAAACGTTTGTTGACTGATCCGTCCTTAAAACCTCGTTTCACAAATGATCGAACAAAATTGAGAATAAAATTTTATGAGGGGAAAAAATTCCGGTGAGAATCAAGACATAATTCCAAAGTATGTAAACCGAAAGTGATTTCCTTTTATTTCAATTCCGTCCGCGGATAATTCCTGCCAACGAGCAAGTAAATAGACAAACTCGCAATTAGAAAAAAAACATAACTATTATATGTATTGACTCTTCTGAAAACGCGAGTGAATTTTATGCATATTGATGAAATAGCAAAGCTTCATTTCGCCGAACTTAGAACAAACCTCTCTCTCTCTCTCTCTCTCTCTCTCTCTCTCTCTCTCTCTCTCTCTCTCTCTCTCTCTCCTTCAAGTGTTTGCTCAAAGTATCCGCTCTATTTGTTTACGATTATTCCTGGTCTCGTTCAAATCCACCTGAGGTTTCCTCTCTACCCCTTATTTATCGAATATTTAAGCTTTCATAAAAGTATAGATTGGCGAAGGCATTTTTCCCTGTCATGTCAATGGCCCTCGAGAATTGGGTGTGAGGGCTTTCGGCAAATATGTGG
>NC_087204.1:98369863-98379863 GCF_015104395.2 Macrobrachium nipponense
AATCCAAGTGGTCAAGAGGGACTCATAAAGAAAATATACATAAACCAACATATTCCGACAAAAGAAAATGAATAAGGTGAATCTTGTGAATATCCTACTGATGCATTAGGAAAAAGAATGCCAAAAGCATGCAAACTGTGTAAGGTTTGGTATAGCATAGTCAATCCACAAAACCTAATCAGAAAATGTGCTGCATGCAACATTCCGACCCATCCACAGTGTGCTGAGGTAATACAAGATTTGAGAAAAAGATACAAGAATTTTTTGTTCAACATGTCTATCATGGATAGACAATGTTATTAAATCAAGATTGAATGTACAAATAGTTGAGGATGAAGAAGAAGAGGAAGAGGAAGAAGAAGAAGAAAAAGAAGAAGAGGAAAACGGAAGAGAAGTAAACAAAAATGAAATGACAGAAAAAAAATAAGGAAAACAAAGAACAGATAAAAGTATGGATGCAGAGATACTCCATTGATACTACATATGAGGCAATAAAGCAGCATACCTACGAAGAAATAAATTACGATATGACAACAGAAAAGCAAATCCCGAAGAGGCTCTACCCAGATCTATACAATGACGGAAAGAGGAAAAAATAGACAAGAAAGACAAATCTGCAACCTTTTGAAAAGAGGGAATTGCAGATTTGGAGAGAAAGGGGAAATGGTTTACTACAAACATCCTAAGATATGTCAAAACTATGAAATATATGGTAAATGTGCATACTTAGATGGATATGGGGATGATTGCAGAGATCTGCATCCAAAAATATGTAAAAACCTAAAAGAAGGAAAGGATGTAAGTTCGACAAAAAATGCAGATATATGCACCCTGTAGCCATGAATCATAATCAAATAAATAACCAACCAAGTAATAAAATCCAAAATAAGAAAGAAACAAATAAGAGAGAAATCAAGAATATCAGGTAAAATGAGGAAAAGCAAAACCACCAATGAGATATGCAGAGGTGTCAGCAAAAAATTTCAAAGCATCAGCTCCGAAATTCTACTCAAGAGATAATAACTGTATTTATTATGCAAGAGGATATTGCAGAAACGGAGAAAATTGCAGATTCAGACACAAAATGAATAATTATGATGAAGGAAGATCAAATAAAATTATGAAAAGTTGGATTTTTAATGTCAGAATTTCTGGAAATGAAAAAAAGAACAACATACCAGAACAGGAAGAGACAATGGGAAAATCCATATTACTACCAGTATTAAATGAAGGAGAAAACACGCAAACCATCATAGTGATGAATGCTGCAGGGTTTTAGTTACGAGTAACTCAAAAAGAAAATAGAGTACTTAGAAGAACTAACCCAAAATGAAAAGAAAATAGATATAATGAATATAAGTGAAACTGGTATTCCACCCAAGAGACTGGAATGATGATCAAATAAAAGGGTTCCAAACTTATAGATCAGATAGAAAAAAAATAGGAATCAAGGGGGAACCGCAATATATGGGAAAGACAAAAAACAAAAAAAGGAAAAAATATATGAGAAATATAGTAACTCAGAATGTGAACTAATAGCGGTAGAATTTGAATCTGAAAAATTGATGACATAGTAATATATAGACCTCCTAATACTAAAGAGTTTGACTTAATAATTTGAAAAATTGGATGATATATGTAGAAATCACAAGGACTGGACTATCTCCTATCTGGTGACTTCAACTTTCCTTTCGTAGAATGGAAAGAACGAATAGGAGATTGTGGTTGTACTTATACATATAAAAAGAGAGTAATAGTAGTGCAGAAGATAAGAGGCAATTTGAAAGCTATTAGATATGCTACTAGAATACAACATTCAACAAATAAAATCACCTGCCAACAAGAAAGGAAAATACTTTAGACCCTAGTATTTGTGAACGAGATGAATTATGTTAAAGAAATAATAGTTTTATAATGCGAATATTTCAGACCATAATGTCATAGAATTAACAGTTCATTCCAAAGCAAGTGAAAATAGAGATAAGCAGAAATGAAAAAGTGGGAAGGATATGGAAAATACAACTTCTACAGTAAAAATATAAAATAGGTCAGAAATAATGAAGAATTAAACAAAGATTTGGGATAACATTTTCGTAGTGATGACATAAGGTAAATACGGAGATATTATATAAAATATTGGAGAAAATAGTGGAAAAATATATACCGAAGAAGAAAAATAAACATCATTCATGCATACCAAGAGACAGAAGGATCTTGTTCCAGAAAATCAAAAAGTGGAAAAAAGGTCTTGCAAAAAAAAAAATGCATGGAAAGTTATAGAACTAAAAAGTAAGATAGAAAATGCAGAACAAAAAGATTATACAATCAAAAGAAAATGAAAAACGGGACTTGGAAGAAAAAACCCTATTAAATATCAAGGCAAAACCCCAAACTATTATACTCATATGCGAAGAAGATGAATAAAAGAAGAATAGAAATAGGCCCTCTGAGAATTGAAGGGAGATTAACGAATGAAAAAAAGGAAATTTGCAACATACTGGCAGAACGATATAAGAGAGAATTCACCCCTAGAATAGATGATGAAGATAATGATATAGAAGTAAGGGATGAAAATAGTGAATATTTAGCTGACATAGATATTAATGAAGCTGATATTGTGCAGGCTATTAATGAAATTAAAAATGGAGCTGCTGCAGGGCCTGATGGAATTCCTGCTATTTTGTTAAAGAAAGTAGTTCATTCTATCGCAAAGCCACTTGCAATATTATTAAGACAAAGTGTAGATACAGCAAGATTTATGATGAGCACAAATTAGCATATATTACCCCTACTTTCAAAAGTGGATCAAGACTAGAGGCAAGTAATTATAGGCCTGTGAGTCTAACATCACATATTATGAAAGTGTATGAAAGGGTAATGAAAGATTATGAAACATTTAATAAAAAATAATTTGTTTTAATAAAGGACAACATTGTTTTCGTACCCGGAAAAAGTACACAAACCCAACTGTTAGTCCACCGTGAGAACATATTCAAAAATATGAAAAGCGGAATGAAACAGATGTGGTTTATTTAGACTTTGCAAAAGCTTTTGATAAAGTAGACCATAATATATTAGCGAAGAAAATTAGAAAACACAATATCGTGGATAAAGTAGGAAGATGGTTAAAAAAATTTTTACACAACAGAAAACAGATAGTTATTGCAAACGACGAGAAATCGGATGAAGTCAAGGTAATATCCGGTGTGCCGCAAGGTACGGTGTTAGCTGCAATACTGTTTGTTATTATGATTGAAGACATAGACAATAATGTGAAGGAGTCGGTAGTGAGTAGTTTCGCAGATGACACAAGAATAAGTAGAGAAATTACTTGTGATGAAGATAGGAACGCTCTACAAAGAGACCTTAACAAAGTATATGATTGGGCAGAGGTAAATAGGATGGTATTTAACTCTGATAAATTTGAATCAATAAATTATGGAGACAGAGAAAGAAAGCTATATGCATATAAGGGACCTAATAATGAGACCATCACAAATAAGGAAGCAGTTAAAGACCTTGGTGTGATGATGAATAGGAACATGTTATGCAATGATCAAATAGCAACTCTGTTGGCAAAATGTAAAGCAAAAATGGGGGAATGTTGTTAAGGCACTTCAAAACAAGAACAAAAGCTGAACACATGATTATGCTTTATAAAAACATATGTTCGTAGTCCACTTGAATATTGCAATATGATATGGTACCCACACTATCAAAAGGATATTGCAAACAAATAGAGAGTGTACAAAGGTCTTTACGCTAGAATAGAAGAAGTTAAGGACCTAGACTACTGGGAAGACTACAATTCTTAAAATTATATAGTCTAGAAAGGAGAAAAGAGAACGCTACATGATAATTCAGGCATGGAAACAGATAGAAGGAATAGCAGAAAATATCATGGAACTAAAAATATCAGAAAGAGCAAGCAGAGGTAGATTAATAGTGCCCAAAACTATACCAGGAAAAAATAAGGAAAGCACACAGGACATTAATCCACTACGCACCAGCATCGATAATGCAGCGTCTATTCAATGCGTTGCCAGCTCATCTGAGGAATATATCAGGAGTGAGCGTAGATGTTTGTTTAAGAATAAGCTCGACAAATATCTAAACTGCATCCCAGACCATCCAAGATTGGAAGATGCAAAATATACCGGAACTGTACTAGCAACTCTCTGGTAGACATTAGAGGTGCCTCACACTGAGGGACCTGGGGCAACCCGAACAAGATGTAAGGTCTGTAAGGTAAGGTCTCTCTCTCTCTCTCTCTCTCTCTCTCTCTCTCTCTCTCTATATATATATATATATATATATATATATATATATATATATATATATATAATATATATGCAACTATAATAGCCACAATGCCCTCTTAACTTCTTGGCGTGTCCTAAAAAGAGCAAAGAATTCAAGAAGTTAAAAGGGCATTGTAGCTATTACAGTTGCATATGTATCTGGTAAAAAAGTGACCAGTAGATTCTACATTTTATATATATATATGTGTGTGTGTGTATATATATGTATATATATAAACGAGTGTTTTTGCATATGTATAAATGTGTGATGTACTACATATTTGCAAAATTTATTTACTGTAGTATCTCTCTCTTCTCTCTCTCACAGAGACAGGATAGGTCGGTACATCATTCAGAGCAATCAAGAGTGAATTTGCCCCGTCGTGAATTGCATTTATGAAATGTGAGACTGGAATACAGAGCTCGAGTTCTGAACGCCAATATTCGGGAGTAACGCGACGATTGTCGAGACTGGAAGAAATTATGTTGTGATAGAGGGCGACTCTCTCTCTCTCTCTCTCTCTCTCTCTCTTCTCTCTCTCTCTCTCTCTCTCTTTGTATGTCGATTTTTCATTTGGGAGTTTATGCCTTTGATAGTTAGATGAAAATTTAAGTATTAGTAAAGTGAGTGCCATTCTCTCTCTCTCTCTCTCTCTCTCTCTATCAATGAAGACTGTTCATTTGGGAGATTATGCCTCTGATAGTCAGTTGAAAATGTAAGTATTAGTAAAGTGAGTACCTTTCTCTCTCTCTCTCTCTCTCTCTCTCTCTCTCTCTCTCTCTCTCTCTCTCTCTCTCTCTCTCTCTCTGAATGTAGAATGTTCATTTGGAAGTTTATGCCTCTGATAGTCAGTTGAAAATGAACTAAAGGCAAGTAGTAGTATAATATTTTGATACACTTCAAATATAACTTTGAAAATTGACAGAAACCAACTATCAAGAGTTGGTAGGGTGGATTCCAAGCCATCTCTTGTTTGTCACTTTTTCACAAGTCGTTTTTTAATAAGAGATCTTTCACATTCGCAATTGACCCCTGATCTCCAGATTCGCTGAAGAACGGCACCAATATGCAGTAAATGTGCCTCGCTGTCGAAGTTCTCAGTTCCAGATGTCGTTTATTCCAAACAGAGGATGTCGTGCAGTTGGAACTTCAAATGTTCAAGGGAAGATTCCTAATTCCTAATTTTAATCATCTTACATTTTAATAAATTTGTATATAGGTTTTATTTATTAAGTTATTTTTCTGTTTAATAAGCGAGATCTCTTCTTGATGTATTTCCTTTTATTTCTGATGGGCACCATATTCTTTTGAGCTTAAATTTCAAGTCAGAGGTTCCTTACTTGGCCTTGGTCCACATGGATAGGATTCTTCATCGTCTGAATAATAGTAATACAGGGTGTCCATAAAGTCCCAGTACCATTACAAGCAATATTTAATTGTTTTAGTACTGGGACTTTAAGGACACCTTGTATTACAATGACAAAATTAGAGGATATCTGAGTCTTATATACTGTCTTTAAACCTTGAACTCATAACAGATAAATAAATGAAGTCTACAACGATGGATGAATAACTTGGCTACAAATGGCAGGTAAAAGGGTTTGCTTTTGTCAAGTTTGTGATTCTAAAAAATTAGTATTTAATTCAAATTATAGGGTATGATTTCATGTGGTGACTTTGCTTCTCTCGTGTACTGCAAAAGGCTGAGGGATGTCATTTTACGCCCTTTTAGTAGGGAAATAACTGTGCTCCGATCATTAGACATATGTATTGTAGTGGCCAGGGCAGTCGGTATAAAATTGTTGTAATCAAATGTGGTTAGAAATAAATAAATACAAAATTTTTTCTATTTCGTATTATATACATTACATACGTACACACACAATATATATATATATATATATATATATATATATATATATATATATAGTGTAAAACACACATACACGTGTATGTAACTCATCTCCTACCTGTGATGAATCTCTTTTATATTGCTGTCCGAATTGGCCCGGTACTTGGCTCTACAGCATAAAATTTCATTAAAAAATGAAGCCAGCCACTGCTTTTTAAGTCAATGTCCTGTTGTCGATCGCATTTTTGTTTAGGTAGAAGACCTTTCAAGGATGTTTTATTGAAGGAGATTGCTGCTGCAGGTGCATTTATTTTATAACTGTTCTTTTCTATTCGTTATATTACGGCTCCTTCACTCAAATAATAATAATAATAATAATAATAATAATAATAATAATAATAATAATAATAATAATAATAATAATAATAATATAATAATAATAATAATAATAATAATTCTTTAGCACATGCATTTGCGAGCCTCTCTTAATTCAACATTCCGAAAGGCTCCATTGGAGAGAGAGAGAGAGAGAGAGAGAGAGAGAGAGAGAGCCCCCTTTCTCGTCCGTCGAAGCTCTTCAAAAGCTCTCTCTCTCTCTCTCTCTCTCTCTCTCTCTCTCTCTCTCTCTCTCTCTCCCCTCGGAATTGAATTTGGATTTTCATTTACCCATAGATAAATCATGTATGAATTTTCCGTCGGGGAAAAGGCTGTGAACACGGAATATCTTATTTATCGCTCCGAATTGGAATTGAGTTACGGCGGGGTTGGGGGGTTGGGGGTTTGGGGGCGGCTCGAGAAATTCCGTGGTTTCGGGAACGGAGGAAAAATTGTGTCAGACTGGAGAGTTGACGTATTGAAAGTTACCTTTGGCGGGTGTGTGTGTGTTATGTATATGTATGTATGTATGTTTGTGTGTGTATATATAAATGTATATGTTATATTATCTATAGAGAGAGAGATTTATTTTTTAGACCACATAAACGTATGTGTGTAAATATATGTATCTATAATATACATATATATTATATATATACACAACATACATACATACACATACACACTGATATAATACTAAACTAATATATATATATATATATATATATATATATATATATATATATATGTGTGTGTGTGTGTGTATATACACACATATATGTGTGTGTGCGTGTGTTATAGTGAGTACATAGAACAGACAGATACTTGGATAGATATGTAGATAGATATATATTCATACACACAAACACACACACACACACAGACGTAATTAAAAAACAGTGAAAGGTGCTAGGATAAGGAAATGAAAAAAGAAGAAGAAATATATTTGAAGCAATGGCTGAAGGGGAGAGTTTATTTGGTTCAAAGTCGGTCTGGGCTTCCAATTACAGCATGGAAGTTTAAAGAAAAAAAAAAAGGGAGTTCATTTGGTATTCCGGAAGAGAAGTAGCCGAATTCGAGGGGTCAAAGCCCCCCTCCCCCCACCCTCCCCCACGGTCCTTTTAGAGATAAGTATCCGGTAGCTGCTGAAAAGGGAGAGGTTTGTACATAAAATCGGAATGCCTTTGCTCAAAACGTATCATTATTATTAAATGCACATTTGATTCAACTGTGATTACGGCGCGCGTGTGTACGCGCAATGAACTGTGCACTGAACACTCGGTGAGAGAGAGAGAGAGAGAATATCATATGATAGAATTTATGACGTTAAGATACTTATGTATATACTTAATGTATACATTCCTGTAAGTATTAGATATATCTTTCAATACTGAATATTGCTTCAGTAAACGTAATTATATATTCTGCTTCGAAGACTTATAAAAGCGTAGAATGTATTTATAGGATTTATATTATTATCCATTGTGAAATTTTGATTAAGTTTTTAGTAGAATAAGCCATTTATCTTTTGGTATGAAATATTGAGATTTTAGTAGAAAAACCCATTTATCTTCTGGTATGAAATATTAAGATTTTAGTAGAATAACCCATTTATCTTGTGGTATGAAATATTAAGTTTTTCGTAGAATAACCCATTTATCTTGTGGTATGAAATATTAAGTTTTTTGTAGAATAACCCATTTATCTTGTGGTATGAACTATTAAGTTTTTTGTAGAATAACCCATTCGTCTTGTGGTATGAAATATTAAGTTTTTCGTAGAATAACCCATTTATCTTGTGGTATGAAATATTAAGTTTTTTGTAGAATAACCCATTTATCTTGTGATATGAACTATTAAGTTTTTTGTAGAATAACCCATTCGTCTTGTGGTATGAAATATTAAGTTTTTCGTAGAATAACCCATTTATCTTGTGGTATGAAATATTAAGTTTTTAGTAGAATAACCCATTTATCTTGTAGTATGAAATATTAAGTTTTTAGTAGAATAACCCATTTATCTTGTGGTATGAAATATCAAGTTTTTAGTAGAGTAACCCATTTATCTTGTGGTATGAAATATTAAGTTTTTAGTAGAATAACCTATTTAACTTGTGGTATGAAACATTAATTTTTTAGTAGAATAACCCATTTATCTTCTGTTATAAAATATATTTACTTTTTAATATTATAGTCGCTGCTGCTTATGTCACAGGAAATTTGGTTCAAGCGAAACTGGGATTTTTCACAAAATAACGCCATAGAATTTATGTCTTAATGAAGCGGTGAAAACACTCGCTTTTCGCTCTGTATGCCTTCGGGAAATTGCCTCTTGTTTAGGTTTCCACTTAAATAAATAAATGAATAGTAAAAAAAACAGTTGTTTTGTCCGTCGGCTAAACAGAAATTTATTTGACAAATTTATTTTCGTCCGAGAGGTCGGACTCAATAATCGAAACACGTGTTCTTTTGTCCGATAGACTTTTGTTAACAATTTTCTGAAAGAAAAGGAAAAATCTTTGGGGGAAAATGCTTAAAATTGCCTATTTTTCACCTTTCGATACAAAATGGAAAAATCGTTTGGTTACTGAAGGGAAAATATTTTTTAAAATGAATTTTTTTTAAACCTTCTGATACAAAAGAAAAAAAATATGGTCGCCGAGTAACCTGTCTTATCAAGAGAGGCTTTCCCTTTCTGTTTATCGGAGGTCTATTTCCCTTAACCTTTTCATTCCAAGTCGCTCCTCCGTCCCGGAATGCCAAGTATCTCGTAAGAGGGAAATTTCATTGTTGCAATTGGCTTTGGAGAGGCGGCAGTGTTCTAACTCGTGTTGTTTACTTCTTCCGGCGGGCAATTGTGCCGTACGTGAGTGAGGTTTCCATCCGCCCCTTGGAAGAACTGGTTGGTATTTACAGGACGTCGCCGGTCAGCGTCATTGTCGTGACTTGTTTTTGTTTTTTGTTTTTTTTTTGTTTTTTATACTTCGCTGTTTGGTTTGAATAGCGAATGATGACGTGAATTTAAGAAGGTTTAGTGGCTTTAGCATTCAGTGCATTTCTTTCCCATTTTCAGCACTCAAGGTTGAATGCCAGTAACTTTTTTCGTGTTTTATTTTTATGATAGGACTTTTCTATACTGTAGATCGGTTATGTTTAAAATACCTTCATTGCTTACATGTTATTTTTAGTGGGAATTATTTAACACACACACACACACACACACACACATATATATATATATATAGATAGATATAGATATATATATAGTATATATATATTATATATATATATATATATATATATATATATATATATATATATCTATATATATATATAGATAACTATATATATATATTATATATATATATGTGTGTGTGTGTGTGGGTGTGTGTGTGTGGGTGTGTGTGTGTGTGTGTGTGTGTGTGTACTGTTGATTGGTTATGTTTAAAATACCTTCTTTATTTACTTACAT
>NC_087204.1:98384863-98414863 GCF_015104395.2 Macrobrachium nipponense
GTAATATTAAATAAGTTCTAACTCCTTTTTTTCCTTTATTACACCGCCTCCATAATTTTTCTTTATACGGCATTTCTTAATGTTCTTTCAAACGGCTGCGTCCACGATTTTGCTTGGGCAGCGTTCAGTGATTTACTGTTTTCCGGCAAAGTTTTTTTGGGGAATTTCGTTAAAACAATGTTTTTTTTATTTCTCGTGTCGTCCAGTCAGCGTTTTGCTCATACGGGAAAGTTTATAATAATGTAATCAAAGTAATAATTTTTAGAGTATGATTGCAAGGGGTTTCTTACGTCATATTTACTATATATATATATATATATATATATATATATATAATATATATATATATATTATATATATATATATCGTTAAAAGTTTTATTGTTGTTTTTATGTGAATTATATATATATATATATATATATATATATATATATATATATATATATATATATGCAGAAGCCAGGTACTATGTCGTACCTCTAAGTAAATGGGGATACAATCCACAATGAAGTAAATTATTCTTGTAGTTTAAAATATATATTACTTGTATAGGATTAAAGCTTTCGACCATCAACTGTGGACTTCTTCACTAAAGTGTGATGTCACCTCAAGGAACTGACAAGAAAGAGCACAAACATTTGAAAAAACAGCGGTAGGCAAACAGCTAGTTCAAATTATGAATGATCAGGCGGTTGAGCCCTCGTTCTTTCCAGAATTCGTCTTGATCTTCGTGGGGGAATATTTCTATTGTCAACTGCTTGTTCTATGGTGGTTGGGTGGTTAGTAGGAGAAATGACCTGATGGAGTAAACAGGAGAGGAAGCAGCATCGTTATTGGCACATATATTTCTAAAGTTTGAAATTTTCCCTTTCCTACAGGATCTCCTCACAAAATAGCTGTATTTTCTGTAATGCCAGTATTTCTGCAAAGGTCTCGTTTAATGAAATTAACGCCCCTTCTACTACTCGTCTCAAAGTCCGGTCGTTACATGCAAAAACAACCTTTGTACCTTTAAAATTTATTGCGTGGTTTTTCTCCCATGTATGTTGCGCAATTGCACTGTATGAACTTCCCTTCTGCAAGCAGCAACGTGTTCTTCCCTTCTCTTATCAATGGAACGTCCGCTTTCTCCCTCCCCACGTAACATTCATTGCAATCACTACAAGGTATTACATATACTCCTACATTCTCTCTATTACCCGGGTTGATTTTTAATGAGTTTCTTCTTGATGGTACTGTTGTACTGAAAAACTACGTTGAAGCCGTTCTTTTTTCCTTTAAGCTGCCTAGAAAATTTATTAAGTTCTCTATTATAAGGAAGAGCAAGAGATGCCTTAAAATCTGCCTTTTCAGTTATATCATGAGGGCGTAAAACATCGATCTAGCTTTAGATAGAGACTGTAGTATAAAAACTTTGGGTAACACGGTTTAGTAAAACTATCTACCAAGAAATTTATTTCGGCGTCAATGAAAACTGGGGGATCACTATTCGTATGCTCGAAAAACAAATTGGTTAAAACGTTGTGCTTTACTTTCGGTTCATGATATGAAAAGTAATGGATATAGGTGTTTGTGTGGGTGTTCTTCCTATACACGCTGAATTTAAAGTCACTACTCACTGTGTCTCTATGAACTACTATATCTAGCAAAATGAAGCCTATTTTCCATTTCCTTTTCCACTGTAAATTTAATAGAGGGCAAAAAACCATTTAGCAACTCTAAAACCTATGAAAGGCTTCCTCGCCGTGTCTATAAACAATAAACACAACATATTAACATACCTAACCCAAATTTCAGGCTTGATGTATTCTGGTAGTGTGTCAACGTAAACCTTTTCGAAAAATTCCATACATAAGTTAGCCAATATAGGGGAGAGAGGTGAGCCCATCGAGACCCCGGATTTTTATTGATAGAACGAACCATTAAACTCAAAAATTGTAGATTCAACGCAAATGTTAATCAAATGACAAAATTTATCTATGTGCATAGGTGGCTTGAAAATATTATCTGAGGCTAATTTCTTCAAGTTGTCGAGCACGAAACTCAGTGGTACATTTGTGAATAAAGAAACTATCTCTAGACTGTACATAGTACCTATATAATTATTTCCTTAATTTGATCCCATAAAATCCATACTGTGCTTAATGTGAGATTTTTTTTTTTTTTTCGAAAAATAAGTCCCTTAATAATTTCCCCAAAACATCCGCTAACCATGATGACAGATCCGACTGAGGATTGTTGCAGCTAGCGACAATGGGCCTTAAAGGGAGTTCCGTAAAAAATAACTAGAAGACGGCAGTTTTCTCGCTAGCTTACTCAGACTATATCTGGTTTCTTTTTCACACCACTGCTAACTATGGCTTTTATTTTCTTGTTAAATTCAGACTGCAAATCGCTAATGCAAGGGGGTTTTGTTACTTTTAGGTATGTGTTACTATCGTTTAAGAGCCTTGTGCCTTGATCAGGTAATCGTTCTTATTCATACCACTACACAGCCTCCTTTGTCTGCTTTTAAAATTTTAATACTTGAATTCTTCTTCAATCTATCTAATGCCAAGTTGAAACGTCGTGGTAAATGATCTACCTTCTTCTCAAAACTATGAAGCAACATGCCTTTAATAAAATCTACGTTTACTCCTGTATGCTTGTAGTTAAATTGATTGATGCTACCAATACCTCTAATGAAATCAATATCCTCAGTGCCCAGAGAAAAATTGAGACCTAGGCTAAGAAGTATTTTACTATCCTCATCTAGCTCACAGTCCGCAAGTATTTTGATATTATCCTGATTAAAAGCAAGATTCCAAACAGAGTGCCTACATAAATTTCTAAGCTTCCCATCTAGCTGAGCTTTATGTGCCAACGACTTTTGCGAAGCTACCTCACCTGCACAATTAACAATCCAGTCAAAGTTGATATCTGTTCTCCTTTTGTAGATTTCTTGCCGTAGGTTATTTTTCCTGTGTCTAATTTCCAAAAGAATTTCCTCTCGTTTGAACTTAGCTTGCTTCACTTGGTCTTCCAAAAAGTCTCTCTTGTATCTGGGAAACGGATCTCCTTCAAAAGAGTCCCTGCATAACCAGCCGTACATTTTCGGAACCACCTGCGTTTCAACTTGGCATTAGATAGATTGAAGAAGAATTCAAGTATTAAAATTTTAAAAGCAGACAAAGGAGGCTGTGTAGTGGTTATGAATAAGAACGATTACCTGATCAAGGCACACAGGCTCTTAAACGATAGTAACACATACCTAAAAGTAACAAAACCCCCTTGCATTAGCGATTTGCAGTCTGAATTTAACAAGAAAATAAAAGCCATAGTTAGCAGTGGTGTGAAAAAGAAACCAGAAATATAGTCCTGAGTAAGCTAGCGAGAAAACTGCCGTCTTCTAGTTATTTTTACGGAACTCCCAAGATTCACAAGGAGGGGTGTCCTTTAAGGCCCATTGTCGCTAGCTGCAACAATCCTCAGTCGGATCTGTCATCATGGTTAGCGGATGTTTTGGGGAAATTAATAGGGACTATTTCGAAATCTCACATTAAGCACAGTATGGATTTTATGGATCAAATTAAGGAAAATAATTATATAGGTACTATGTACAGTCCTAGAATATAGTTTCTTTATTCACAAATGTACCACTGAGTTTCGTGCTCGACAATTGAAGAAAAATTAGCCTCAGATAATAGTTTTTCAAGCCACCTATGCACATAGATGAATTTTGTCATTGATTAACATTTGCGTTGAATCTACAATTTTTGAGTTTAATGGTTCGTTCTATCAATAAAAATCCGGGGTCTCGATGGGCTCACCTCTCTCCCCTATATTGGCAAACTTATGTATGGAATTTTTCGAAAAGGTTTACGTTGACACACTACCAGAATACATCAAGCCTGAAATTTGGGTTAGGTATGTAGATGATGTGTTTATTGTTTATAGACACGGCGAGGAAGCCTTTCATAGGTTTTTAGAGTTGCTAAATGGTTTTTTGCCCTCTATTAAATTTACAGTGGAAAAGGAAATGGAAAATAGGCTTCCCTTTCTAGATATAGTAGTTCATAGAGACACAGTGAGTAGTGACTTTAAATTCAGCGTGTATAGGAAGAACACCCACACAAACACCTATATCCATTACTTTTCATATCATGAACCGAAAGTAAAGCACAACGTTTTAACCAATTTGTTTTTTCGAGCATACCGAATATGTGATCCCCAGTTCATTGACGCCGAAATAAATTTCTTGGTAGATAGTTTTACTAAACCGTGTTACCCAAAGTTTTTTATACTACAGTCTCTATCTAAAGCTAGATCGATGTTTTAACGCCCCTCATGATAACTGAAAAGGCAGATTTTAAGGCATCTCTTGCTCTTCCTTATAATAGAGAACTTAATAAATTTTTCTAGGCAGCTTAAGGAAAAAAGAACGGCTTCAACGTAGTTTTTCAGTACAACAGTACCATCAAGAAGAAACTCATTAAAAATAACCCGGGTAATAGAGAGAATGTAGGAGTATATGTAATACCTTGTAGTGATTGCAATGAATGTTACGTGGGAGAAAGCGGACGTTCCATTGATAAGAGAAGGGAAGAACACGTTGCTGCTTGCAGAAGGGGAAGTTCATACAGTGCAATTGCGCAACATACATGGGAGAAAAACCACGCAATAAATTTTAAAGGTACAAAGGTTGTTTTTGCATGTAACGACCGGACTTTGAGACGAGTAGTAGAAGGGGCGTTAATTTCATTAAACGAGACCTTTGCAGGAAATACTGGCATACAGAAAATACAGCTATTTGAGGAGATATGTAGGAAAGGGAAAATTTCAAACTTTAGAAATATATGTGCCAATAACGATGCTGCTTCCTCTCCTGTTTACTCCACTCAGGTCATTTCTCCTACTAACCACCCAACCACCATAGAACAAGCAGTTGACAATAGAAATATTCCCCCACGAAGATCAAGACGAATTCTGGAAAGAACGAGGGCTCAACCGCCTGATCATTCATAATTTGAACTAGCTTGTTTCCTACCGCTGTTTTTTCAAATGTTTGTGCTCTTTCTTGTCAGTTCCTTGAGGTGACATATCACACTTTAGTGAACAAGACCACAGTTGATGGTCGAAAGCTTTAATCCTATACAAGTAATATATATTTTGAATTTACTTCATTGTGGATTGTATCCCCATATATATATATGTATGTTGTTTTTTATGTGTATGTATGTATGTATGTATGTATGTATGTATGTATGTATGTATGTATGTATGTATGTATGTATATAGAGTTAAACATTTTATTGTTGTTTTTTATGGGAACTAGTATTTATTCATGTAAAGAATCACTGTATTGCCCTTCATAGTGTAAATAATTCTAAGTCAGTAAAAATACAGTGACAATTTTTCTTACATTGCAGAATTTTCCCTAACAAAATAAAACGACAAATAAAAAAAAAACTCCTTTCCCTAACCAGCGAATAAATGGCCTTCGTGAAACCATGCATCATCATCGGCTGTACTCAGGAGGAGCTGATATTAAAAACGCTGATGAAACCGAACATAAAAAAAAAAATGAAAAAACTTTCGACCATTGAGACATTCATTACAAACTTAATGAGCCCCGTGACACTTCCTCGCAGCTCGTACATCACGGGAGCCCCTGAAGAAAGGGGGCTAAGAGCCCCGTGCGCGCGTTGGTGTGTGTGTGTGTTTTTTTTTTTGTGTGTGTTGCGTTTTTCGTTTTTTTTTTTTTTTTTTTTTGAAAAGGAGGCCTCTTGGGGAAAAAAATATAGAAGTGGGAATTATCTTGTGACGTTGTTTTGCTTGGTTTGGGGAATAGTTTTTTTGTATGTCGTTGTGGTTGGTTAGGTTTGTGTCTCTTTTGGCTCGATTAGGTAGTAGTTTTTTTTTTTTTTTTTTTTTTTTTTTTTTGGTGGGGTGGGGGGCCCGGGTGGGGGGGGGGGGGGGGATGTCTGGCCAGTGACGATCGTTAATCGAGTAGATAATACAAAATTGGAATGAAAAGTTAGCAAAACACGAATACCATTAAGTTTTGAATCCCACTGGACTAAAATGTTCATTTAGAGACTATTCACTAATCGTATAATATTGCTAAATAGCCAGTAAGTCAGAGTGAATACAAGTATTACAATGAAGATTAAGTACCAGCAATAAATATTAAGTGCAGTAATACTTCCTGGGAGTAAGATGCTCGTTCAGATAGTGGCTGGTGAAATGAGTGAAAAGTATTACAGCGATGCCAAGGAAAAGTATCGTTTATTAAGCCTGTTTGATCCAGTACGGGCCTTTGCCGTAAGTGTGGTAAGGTGTTGAATGGGATTTGAGTCTTGACGTGGACCTCTGGACTCTCAAACCAACCATTCTTTCGGTAAAGAAAAAGAATTTTTATCCAATCCGCAATTAATCTAAACTAACATCCAGTCAGCAGGATTATCAAATATACTGCAACTTTCTTTAATAACTTTTTTATTTGTTGCCTGACAGTTCTTTCGATATAATAAAAGGATATAATGTCCAGGTGGATGAAATCTAGATTTAACTCGTATACGTTATAGCCTTGTGAAATATATCTTAGCATGTTAACGTGGAAGAAAGGTCTCATATTTCATCTGCGTTACTGTATGAAAATCACATGCTATGTTTCAAACTTTTGTATATTCAGTGAAACAAGAATCAATAGTATTAGTTGAGTGTCTGTTTTTCATTGCTATATCGATTTATTAGTCCTTTACCGATAAGGTGAGGTCCTAGGACCTTAGCTTTTGTCAGTGTGTCCGTCTTCTGTTCTTTATCGTGTCTGTCAGGCTGACTTTACTCTGACTTTGTCATAAGACTTTTATATTGTTGAGCGGATTTCAGTCAGTCTTAGTACAAAGGTAAGCCGACCATCGTGTACAGATAGATACGTGAAAGCAGATTATTCATCTGGTCTGTCAGTGTGCACTTGTTTTTGTTCTCATTCTGATCTGTCAGTCTTTCAGTCTTTGTTACCTGGTTTTATATTTGGTTCGTCAGTTTGCCGGTCATTGTACACTTGTTTTTGTATTATGTCTGGTCCGTCAGTCAGCCTGTCAGTGTGCCCTTGTTTCATATTTGGTCCGTCAGTCTGTCCGTCATTGTTCACTTGTTTCTGTAATAAATCTGGCCCGTCAGTCTGTCTCTCTGTCAGTGTGCACTTGTTAGGTAAAAGAAAACTAGTGTGCCGGCATTGTCTGTCCGTCCTCACTTTTTCTGTCCGTCCTCAGATCTTAAGAACTTCTGAGGCTAGAGGGCTGCAAATTGGTATGTTGATCCACCACCTTCCAATCATCAAACATACCAATTTGCAGCCCTCTAGCCTCAGAAGCTTTCATTTTATTTAAGGTTAAAGTTAGCCATGACTTTGCTTCTGGCAACGATATAGGACAGGCCACCACCAGGCCGTGGTTTTTCGTGGGCTGGGCAGCGGCTCATACATCATTGTAGTGAGACCAACGAAGGTTAGATGTATTAGCGACTGTACAGAAAACTCGATATGCCGAAGTTTTCGGCGCATTTGTTACTTTTTTTTTTTTATTTCTTTTGTATTAAGTTTGGTCCGTCAGTCTGTCCGCTATTGTGCACTTGTTTTCGTGTTCAGTCTGATCCGTGCACGAGAGACCGCAGACTTTATTAAAACGGAGAGAGAGAGAGAGAGAGAGAGAGAGAGAGAGAGAGAGAGAGAGAGAGAAACAATGCAGGTCAAAGTATTGTCGGATCCATCTATCTTTACAAAGCTCTGGATGGTGTTTCTCCAACATTTCATCGATCGGGCGTGTATTGCTCTACTTTCAGATATTTACACACACACACTCACACACACACACACACCCACACACACATATATATATATATATATATATATATATATATATATATATATATATATTTGGAAATTATTTTTTTCCATATTTTTTATTTTGTGGAAGATTTTCCTTTTGAACATGAGACGTCGGAGTTGCTTAAATCAAGACGAATATCATTCCTGTTGTGAAATTCTCAGTCGTCAACTGTAGGAAAGAGAGATAAACAAACCTGAAATAGTATCTGAGATTTAAAGAGGGGTATGTATATAAGATAATATATGACTGATAATATAAGATATAATATTTAATATAGATAAGAATATATATAAGTAATATATATTATATATAATATTGAATACATATACATATACTAATATTATTATATATATAATATATAATATTATATTCTATATTATTATATTTATTTATATTTAGATATATATAAAGGAGAGGAGAGAGGAGAGAGGGAAGATCAGAGAGAGAAGGAGAGAGGAGGAGAGAGAGAGAGAAAAGGGCGAGGAAAGAAAAGAGATCTTAGAGCATGCGATGATTTACTTCGTAAACGTAATCACTTGTATTCGAAATGGAAGCGATGCCCTTCCCTTCCCCCCACTCCCCTCGGCAAATTGATTGGAATTGCCTCCTCCATTATCAATCTGAGTTCACGCTATAATTAATAAATGCTTCACAGGCAGAGAGAGGGTTCGTCGATACTTTCAATGGCAATATAACAATGAATTCTTACACGTTCCGGAAGATATATATATATATTATATATATATATATATATATATATATATATATATAATATATATATATAATGATCATTATATAGATGCGTTTGATATTGCATTTATGCTGGCTGGCTGGCTAGCGGGAGTAGGGAAGTGACGTGGACGTTGTAATTTTCCATTTATGTGCGTTTGTCATCTATGTCCCTTTGTGTCCGTTCATACAAATATTCAGGGTGATGCAGTTCACGCATTATACTTTTAACAGATAGCATCGTGTTCGGTATGTCGAAGGATTTGTATTGTACGCTGTCCGTATGTAGTTTTGGGGGACGTTTTCCGTTTTATTATGTACTAGGATACAAAGCTCTTTCTTCAAAATCGTGTGATACCGTTACTCATTACTTATTTTTTATTTTTTATTTGTATTTTTTTTAAGTAGTATATGTGTACCCTAATCAAAAGGTGCAGTACCTTCTTGTATAAAACAGTACAGTACATTATACTCAACTTTGACTTATAAAATCCTCAGTAAATTTCATAGAAGATTCGCCTGTATCAAGTTTCGAATTGATCAAGTATATATGCGAAATGTTTCAAAGAACTAGTGTGATTTATTGTGTTTATAACGTTAAGCAGATCGTGTGTAAATGTAGTAGTTGTAATCGACCTCGCTTTCGAAAACCTTCCCACCATTTTTCCAAGATGTGCAGGGTTAAAAATAGTCGGGGAATTGGTGTCTTGAGATGATATACTATAGAAGATGTACTTTAACCGTGCATTTGATGTCTAGGCCAGTCCCTTACGACGCTCCTAATTGGCTGTTGATAAGCCAATCACGGGGCTGGAAACTCTCAGCCTCTCAATAGAGTTCACATAGGCAGGATGTATGTTCCACCGCTCCTAAGGTATACTTCTTTCAAATGTATCCCTCAGGAGAGGTGGAACGTACATCCTGCCCATGTGAACTCTCGAGAGAGACAGAGTTTCCAGCATTGAGATTTGCTTATCAACAGCCAATCAGGAGCGTCGTAAGGGACGGGCCTAGACATCAAATTCACGGTTGATGTGAATCTACTATAGCAGACGTTTTCCCAAACTTAGAAAAAGGCTTAGGCAATCTGATAATATGATCCTTGTCCCGTAAATTACACATCTGCCGACACTATACCTCAGCTCCATCTAAACTCTTTAAAGAAGAGAGATTTTCGTCGTCGAGTAAGTCTGTAAAAAATTTCGCCAATTTTTTCCCCTCCAAATCTTTTCTCGGGAATTGAAGGCAAGATCTAGTTAGGATTAACGATGCCCGCATGTGAAAGTATTAAAGGTCTCGTGTTTTCCGATATCCTTCCCATTTTGGAACTTGAATAACTTCTTTCGAGGGCGATCGTTTGAATGAAAAAAAATATATAAATGAAAGTTTCGACGAAAAGTATTTTCTCCGCTATTTGTTGAAGATTGTTCACCTACTTATGCTTGGTTTTAATGAATTTTAACGCGTGTGTATTTGTATATATATATAATATATATATATATATATATATAATTATATATATATATATTATATACATATATACACATAAATATATATGCATATCAAGTGTAAAAAGACCATTAAAACACTCATGTTAAAAACTAAGGACTATGTTTCGGTGGACTAACTTCCACCCTTATCACTGCTTGATTAGGGTGGAAGTTAGTCCACCGAAATATAGTACTTAGTTTTTAACCAGTGTTGTAATGGGCCTTTTATACTTGAGACGTATCCTGTTTTAACAGAAGAATTTAATTTACATGTATGTATGCATATATGGATATATCTATACCTATTTACCATATATGATATATTATATAATTATGTATATATATATATATATATATATATATATATATATATATATATATATATATATATATATATATATATATATATATATATATATATATATATATATATATATATACATATTATATACGTTATATTAATTATATGTTATTTACATTTTATATATATATATATATATATATATATATATATATATATATATATTGGTTATTTGTTTCATGCTTTGATATAATTTATACCAGTTAGTGATAACAGAAACGACACACACACACACACACACACACACACACTCGATCGAAAAATACCAGACAGAACAGTTTTTGTCGGTCGCGATCGGTGCACATTTTCCGTGTCATTTTATGCCGTCGGCAGAGGGAAGTTTTTCCATCTGCCGATGTCAGCTTCACCCCCCCTCCCCTCCCCCTCCGCGCCGCCGCCGCCGCTTTGATTTCGTAAACCTGCTCTTTTTGCAGGTTTTACCTTTCCTGCATTTCTTACAAGACTTTTTTGGTCCAGGGGTCTGACCGCGTGCGACATGGCTAGTCACATTCATGCTGTAATATGTATATGTGTGCGTATTGTAATGTACATGTGTGTGTGGGTATACAATTTTATATATATATATATATATATATAGTATATATATATATATATATATATATATGCATATAATGTGCGTATAAGTTTTTTTCCCTTTTTTCATTTTGAAATGGTTAGTATCGTAAATATGCAACTTACTCCAAAAAGATTCGTCCACCGTACCGTACAAGCTTCCTTCACAATTGTAGGGAATCCTTCACGATTTTTCCAGCAACTAAAAGACAGTGCGGATAGTTTGGCTACGAACGCTGTTTCAAGCGAGGATTCCACGTCCTAATGAACGAACTCTACCTGTTTTTTTTTTCTTTCAACCTGAGATCTTTTCAAGGATAGGTAAATAATACATTATCCAGTCTTCTCGTTTCCCTCAGAGTATATTGTACATTTTTATAAGACAATCTGTGAACCATTTTATCATTTGAGACCTTTATAAAGAATTACTTTGTTACTGATCTCGTATATTTTAAAAGTAGGGAATTTGGTGTATACTTTTCAAGTGTTTCGGTTTTATTTGGAAAATTGAATAATGTTTATGACTTTCCTGGAGTAGTGGAAGAGATTTTTCCCGAATATATATGATGGTGTGTTTTGTTCCATAAATACTTTTTGACAGTGTTGTCATTTACAGGTGTTCAGTTAATAGATAGGCATTGATACATGAAGGTAAATCCCACTTAAAGAAGCATTAAAAGAATTGATGTAAAGGATTGGTGCTCATAAAATGTAATTAATTGTATCTTAGTTCTTCCTGATGAACACCATATTCTTTGGAAGCTTGAATTTCAAGTCAGTGGTCCCCTTGGTGGGCTTATTTTATATGAATAGGGTTCATCTCCTGAATAATAATAATACTAATAAATGTTACATATTCCCGCTTAGGAAACTCATCTCACATCTTGTGAGCGAGAGAACCACGGCAAACCTGACAGTGGAAGAAGTGACGAATAATAAAAAAAATACGAGATAAACAAACAACCATTTTCTCGATGTGTTCTGTCGAGACTCAAGAAGTCATAAACAGGTTTTTTATTTTCAACATTTCCCCGAGAGAAATACTCTGTCCATTTACAGCTTAGCATAAATCGAGGTCGCCTTCCATCCGTTTCCTTGCTCTTTTTTAAATAATTTTTTTTTATTTTTATTTTTGTATTTCCTCAGTGGGAGATTTGCTTTCTATCGGCAAAGCCTCTAGGAAAGAGGCTTAGGTCTGAGGAGGTGGCGGATTTCCTCCCTGTTCGGTGGATATTATTGATGACGTTTCACCTGTTAAGGGAAACTGGATTATGGCGATGCCCGTTCTTAGAATTGTGTCGGGCAGTGTCTACCTGGGTGAGTTAAGATAACAAAAATGCACACTGACATACGCAATGTGGACGAAGCAGAGTATTTTAAGCACTGATATGTTTGCTTAGCAACAACTTCAAAAAAGAGAGAGGGGGAAATTGAGTATAGACATGATTGGTAATAACTGGCAAATGAAAATGAATAATTAATCAGTCTTACTTGTATTCAACGGTAGAAACATGCATATATATATATATATATATATATATATATATATATATATATATATATATATATATATATATATGTGTGTGTGTGTGTGTGTGTGTCTGTGTGTGTGTGTGTGTGAGGGTGTGTGTGTATTTGTACGTATAATCATTATATATATATATATATATATTATATATATATATATATATAAAAAATATATGTATATAATATATATTTATTATATATATATATATATATATTATCTTATATCTATATATCTATAAATAGATATATATATATATATATATATATATATATATATATATATATATATATATACATATATATATATATATATATGTGTGTGTTGTGTGTGTGTGTGTATAGATTAGAATATATATATATTAATATATATTATATATATATATATATATTAATAATATATTATATAATAATGTATGTATCTATATACACAAATATGTACTTAGATTAAGAGAACAATACGTTGGTACCCTGGTTGTTGCAGATAAACAATTCACATCAAAACCCTTTTAAGAGCCGGCTTACATCATGGCATGGAAGGTGGCGTATATAACAGCCCTCTTGTCTATTTGGCGAAATTGTTCTGGATTATTTGAAGGAATAGTATAACACGGTGCCTGGCCATTTAGGGATTACGAATTTGAAGGATGAATTATTTTCGTGACTAGAGCGTGTGCAGGATGTTATCATTTCACAGGTGACAAGCTTAAAAAGTTATCGTTTTTAGACCGTTGAATACGAGGTTTTATTCCGACAATGTCTTGTCCAAACTAGTTACGGAAATTTATGTGAAAGTGTTGGGGAGCCCTTTACCCCAAGAATTCATACTGATGATAGTTATTTCCGTTTTCTTGCGAATATTCATTTATTACGAGGATTCAAGTGGAAAACTTTGAAGTGTATTAAAGATGAAACAACGCTTGATATCCCCTTTATAGAGAAGCATAATAGTAATTTACCGAGTCATTGTAATTTCTTATCGTGATGGTAATTCCATTTTTCACGCAAGTTACATTGTCACATAAGAATTCGAGTAAATTACACTTTCATAAAAGAAATCCAGTAAATTACCATGTCATAGAAGAATTCACTTAAATTACCTTGTCGTAAAAGAAATTCATGTTGGCTGGGTAATTGAATCTCACCGGTTCAGTGGAATTTCCCAGGAAAATTGCGAGATTTGACGTCTTCAAACAAAGAGCGTTTTAAAGTTTCCGAAGTTTGGAGTTGTCTGCTCGGTATAGTTAGCATTCGCCAGTTAAAGTTTTCGTTGCCACATTAAGGGGTTGGTAGACTTTGAGCTGCTATTCCTTGTTAGACCTGAAGAGAGAGAGAGAGAGAGAGAGAGAGAGAGAAGAGAGAGAGAGAGAGAGAGAGAGAGAGACTGACTTGCAGGTTGATTGGCAAACTTGATGATGAAAGCTGTGATAGTGTGGTATATATTGGTAAAAATGAAGATTGAGCAATATTTTGAGATTCCATTATTTTTATCCGCAAAGTAGTTTGAGAGAGAGAGAGAGAGAGAAGAGAGAAGAGAGAGAGAGAGAGAAGAGAGAGAGAGAGAGATTTGAAGGTTGATATGAAAACTTGATCATGTTGGCTCTGCTGTTGTGGAATTAGTGAAAATGAACGGTAATTTTTTTCTTTTTTTTCAGGTTTTACGATTTTAATGCCCACGGCAGTTTGACCTCTGTATTTTGTGTGACCTGATATTTTATTAGCGTTGGAAGTCCCAGACGTCATATTTATACAATATTTTAATATTAGGACATTACAGCTCGAAGTCTTACTTGTTGCATCGGATTGGGTTCTAAGCTTGAAAGCTCTTTATGGAATATCCTATGTAAAAGTAGTAAGTAGAAGTGTGAAGTGAACTACGTACATTTGAGGCTTATTCATTTATTTTTTTGATAAGCGAGATCTTTTCTTTCTATACTTATCTTTTAGCTTCTCTTACTTCTTCTTAATGAACACCGTAATATTCTTTGGAAGCTTGAATTTCAAGTCAGTGGTCCCTGTGGGCTTGTTCCGTATGAATCGGCTTCGTACTTTGAATAATAATAATAATAATAATAATAATATGTTTTGTTAAAAATGATGGCAGCATCAGTGGAATTGATTTTATATATGGTCTTTTCAATTCTTCTTATTATTCTCTTCTCATCAGGGCTGATATTTGCTAATAGCTGGCCGATGTTCATATCTCGGTGAAAGAAATGTTTTCTAAAAATAATAATTTATTGATATGATAACAAAAGTGGTTAACAAATCTTAGTCTAAGGGTGTAACGGAATTCCAACGTTTCCAACCGTATCATCGGTTCATTTTCAAGGAAAGGTGAGCTTGAACTGATTGAAATGGGGTCGTTCGGCGGTATTTATTGTGTCCCAGGTGCTCTGTCTGATGGGCGCTGCATTTTCATTGGCTGAACAGAGGATTAAGTCCCTGAGTCAAGCCGTCTTGCAGATGGTGGAAGCTCGCACTGCTCTTCTCGTGCGGACGCTGGAGACTGGAGGGCCGTAAGAATTTGGGGAAGGTCATTGCCGATAGACGGGGGCACCTGATTGGCCCGTTCGATCGGCTCTATGGTGCTGGCGGCGGCGCCCTTCGTGCCACCGTCGGGAGGAGTGAAGTCTCTTGGGTGGTGTTGAGGCTGGGTCTCTCCTTCCCGATGTGTAGGGCCTCCAAGAGGCGGAGGCGACGGTGGTCTGCTGCCTTATCGATAATTCTGATATTAGGAATAATGTCATTCCTAATTATCCTGGTATTGTGGGCGTTTTTGGCATGATTATGGATGGCGCCTTCCTGAGCGTGGCAGGAATATCCTCTTCGAAAATCGCATAGTCGTCATACCAATGTAAGCGCCGGGGCATTCGGACAGGGCATTTGTACTGGTAGACAACGTTAGTTTTTCTTGAGATGGGTCCTGCAACACGGGGGCTGGATTGTTTTTCATAATCAGGCCACTGGTCTTCTTGCTCTTGTAGTAAATTATTATTTCACTTTTTTCGCAGGGTCCTGTGGGGGAGACGTTCCTTTCTATGATGGTACGAAGGGCTCGCTCGTCCTCTTTGTATTTCTTATGAAATACTCCCTTGTAAAAGAGAGTGACCGTCTTCAAGGGCGGCGGGACGAGGCTCCTGCTGATACCACTTATAGATGTTTCTGCGAATGCATTTAGTGATGTCCCGGTTGGAATACCCGTTGTTAATTAAAACTTGGGCAACACGTTCTAATTCAGTGTGCGTGTCCTTCCACGAAGAGCAGTGTGAGAGAGCTCTCCTGATTATGAAAAACAATCCAGCCCCCGTGTTGCAGGACCCTCTCAAGAAAACTAACGTTGTCTACCAGTACAAATGCCCTGTCCGGGAATGCCCCGGCGCTTACATTGGTATGACGACTATGCGATTTTCGAAGAGGATATCCTGCCACGCTCAGGAAGGCGCCATCCATAATCATGCCAAAACGCCCACAATACCAGGATAATTAGGAAATGACATTATTCCTAATATCAGAATTATCGATAAGGCAGCAGACCACCGTCGCCTCCTGCCTCTTGGAGGCCCTACACATCGGGAAGGAGAGACCCAGGCCTCAACACCACCCAAGAGACTTCACTCCTCCCGACGGTGGCACGAAAGGGCGCCGCCCGCCAGCACCATAGAGCCGATCGAACGGGCCAATCAGGTGCCCCCGTCTATCGGCAATGACCTTCCCAATACTACGCTCCCAGTCTCCAGCGTCCGCACGAGAAGAGCAGTGCGAGCTTCCACCTCTGCAAGACGGCTTGACCTCAGGGACTTAATCCTCTGTTCAGCCAATGAAAATGCAGCGCCCATCAGACAGAGCACCTGGGACACAATAAATACCGCCGAACGACCCCATTTCAATCAGTTCAAGCTCACCTTTCCTTGAAAATGAACCGATGATACGGTTGGAAACGTTGGAATTCCGTTACACCCTTAGACTAAGATTTGTTAACCACTTTTGTTATCATCAATAATATTATTTTTAGAAAACATTTCTTTCACCGAGATATGAACATCGGCCACTATTAGCAAATATCAGCCCTGATGAGAAGAGAATAATAAGAAGAATTGAAAAGACCATATATAAAATCAATTCCACTGATGCTGCCATCATTTTTAACAAAACATGTTTGAGAGAGGGTCTCCTACCTTCAAATAATAATAATAATAATAATAATAAATGATATATATATATATATATATATATATATATATATATATATATATATATATGAATGTCTTTTCACTTTAATACAACACTATAATATGAAGATAAAGGGCCCATAAAACACTATTTTAACGTTACAACTATATATTTCGAGCACTTCCTTCTGTGCTCCTGGTCACGGGTAAAATATGGACATAGGATGTCTTACAAGAGTATATATACAAAACATATGTAGGTGTGGCATATGCACGTGATATATATAGAGAGAAAACTTATTATGCTTCTTCAAGCTTGCCTCATTCAGGCATGCAGTAAGTGTTAAAAGGAAAAAAAAAGGGGGCACCACAAGAAACCGACTAATTCGTTATAATCCAGCATGCTTTAGAGAAGTTATATAACGCCTGTGACCCTCACTATTTAATATCCGCCTCACTACCTACGTGCCTCTCCCGATGCGTCAAAATCAGCGAGAAATACTACGCTGCTGCTTCCCCCAGCAAGAGATGGAAAATATATTCCAAAAATATTTCATCGGGGCCAGTTACATTCGGTAATTGTTTCCACGTGACGTTCGTGTATCAGATATTTGCACGCGATATTAATTAGATTCGTCGAACCGAATCACGCGCGCGGAAACGCCTCTGGTGCAGCGCCCCCCGAAATGTATGGGGAAGGTCCATCGCAATTCGAATGTGCGTTGTTTGTATTCGTAGACGTACTACAGCCATTTGGAATGCTGCAGTTTTCGTATTTAAGTTACTTTCTGTCAGTTCTGTGAGAATTTGTATTTATTTATCGTTGTGTACTCTGGGCATGACTTGAGGTTCCTTGCAGAGTTCCTGCGATCCCTAGCTGCATCCCTTTTATATTCCTTTTACTGTACCTCCGTTCGTATTCTCTTTCTTCCATCTCCATTTCCACTCTCTCCTAACCCTTGATTCATAGTGCAACTGCGAGGTTTTCCTCCTGTTACGTCTTTCAAACCTTTTTGCTGTCAATTTCCGTTTCGGCGCCGAAGATGATCATTAAACCCTACCCTGTTATGTGTTACTTGGGATTTGTAATTTAATTTGACTTCAAGAAGTATCATGAGTTGTATTGTTAACTCTCAGTATTCAATGGAACGCAATATCAAACTGTTTTATGTGTATTTCGGTCGCCAAATGAAAACATCACTTCCGCAACTATTACTACCTTTTTTGAACACCACGAATAGTATTGTTCGATGAAGCCATGATACTGGTAGCAGTAATTTCAAACATATTGTTTTAATATAAGTATTAATTATTTATTTTATTTATTTATTTATTTACGCATTTATGTATTAGTACATATCTTTAATGCTGGTGGAAGGGAAACATGAAATGCCCTCTTTTTCGAGTAATTGTAAATTCAAAAGCGCTGGATATTTTGATAGGTTCCAACGCTAGCCGCGAGAACTAATCCTTACTTACTTTGAGCTTTTAAGTGTCTGTCTACGTCATTTTACGACTGAAATGCAAACCCGCAGAATAAACGTCAGGGTTTTTAAATGACATGGTAAAACGGATGGGGAACTCAAGCAAAAGAAGGGAGAGTGGGAAATTTGAAGGAAAAAGGAAGCAGGAAGAAGATTCCGTCGCTAGTCAGGAGACTGAAATTCGGCCCGGGGACTATATTAAGAAGTGGGTCTATTTGGTAAACGACGTCTTATAACTCTTACTTATTTGAGCGCAGTGGTTCTTCAGTATTTTTATGACGATGAGCTTCAGATGAACAGGAGTAACAATGCTAATGAGATGCCAACACGAAGGCAAATTTTTTTGCAGTGTAAAAAAATATGACGTCGTTTAGTGCGATAATAATTTGCCGGGAAGTAGGTTCGTGTAGTTATTTCGTGTTTAGCTATCTCGTGTTTCACGAATGGGTGAAACGAAAGAAAAACACCAGGAAAATAATAGGAAAGTTGAGCAAGATGATTTTTCAGCGAGGATAATCTTGTAGACAAATATTCTCTCTCTCTCTCTCTCTCTCTCGTCCTCTCTCTCTCTCTCTCTCTCTCTCTCTCTCGTCATTTTTAAGCACAATCTTTGCTTACACATACTCTCTCTCTCTTCCCCCTCTCTCTCAAAAGCATAAACTTGGGCAGCAAATAAAATTTGCAAGGCAAATATCTGCGCAAAATAATTCTCTCCTCCTCAACTCTCTCTCTCTCTACACGGCATAATCTTGCAGGCGAAGATGCACTTTCACTCTCTTTAGTCATTTATAAGCATAATTTGTGCCTACTCTCTCTCTGTTGTCAGTTGGAAGCCTAAGCAGTTAAGCTAAGATTCTCTCTCTCTCTCTCTGTGTGTGAGGGGTCCTTTTTTCAAGCTTCATTTTCTCACTATACGTCTTCCTGTCTCGGACGTTCAACCTCAAGTGAGCAGCATTGTTTGTCAGCGCATCTCGTTTAAAGAAACCCCCTAGAGCGGTTTTTGTTTTCAAGTCGTTAAGTACTTTTCATATTGACCGCCGAAGAGAGAGGGGCGGAAAAAAGAAAGGAAGAAGAAAAAAAAAAGGTCCACACTCTCAGGGACCTCGTCTTTTCCCTCTTTCCCTGTTTTTTCCCCCTTTTTTTTTTTTATTAATTTTCCATTCCTTTAAGTGTTTTGAAGGCCTCAAACCGAAATAAGATTTTTGAGGAAAGCGTGTCCTTCGGAGACTGGGAATCTGGCCCAGGGGGAAGAGGGGGATCGGTATGGTGTTGGGGATGGAGGGGGAAGGAAGGAGGGAATGAGGGAGGGGGTTTGAGGGGTAGGGGGAACAAAGGGTTTGTCTTTGTTTGTGGCCACCTACTTTTCATAGCACCCGCCTTAACGTTAACTTTCGGCATTAGCCTTAAAAGCAGCCTTGTTTTTATTATTTTCTTTTATTCTTTTTCCTCACTCCCCCTCCACTACCTTCTCTCGGCCACCCCCCCCCTCTCTCTCTCTCCCTCTCTCTCTCTCTCTCTCTCTCTCTCTCTCTCTCTCTTGTAACTTTGGTGATAAACAGGTTTCCTTCGCGTCGGATGTGCAAACAGCAACAACAGCAGCAGCGGTATCACACACACACACACGCACACACACGCACACGGACGACGTAAACAGGGATTGTAGAGAGAGGGAGAGAGAGAGAGAGTGAGTCCAGGACAAGATGTGATGGCGAGGATGATGGATGAATGTTTGCAATGAACGGCACTGCAAGGCGCGTATTTATTTGCCTCCTTTCTGTAGGGAAGCCGAATGAATGATCGTGCACTGACGCATTCTTCACCGTCAAGGGGCAGACTCTCTCTCTCTCTATTTAAGTTTAAGAGGGGAATATTTGCGTGTGCTTTTCAGGAAATGGATGTGTTTGCTGCAGCAGGGGTTGGCGGTCTCTCTCTTTCTCTCTCTCTCTCTCTCTCTCTCTCTCTCTCTGTAGTCAATTCTAAACGTAATCTTATTAGTGAAGATTCACCTCTCTATCTCTAGTTCTTTTTAATGGTAGAGAATCTCTCTCTCTCTCTCTCTCGTCTCTCTCCTCTCTCTCTCTCTCTCTGTATCTCGTTCTTTTTAAGCATAATCTTATTCATGAGGCAAAGAATCATTCTCTCTCTCTCTAGTTCTTTTTAAGGGCAAGAATCTCTCTCTCTCTCTCTCTCTCTCTCTCTCTCTCTCTCTCTCTCTCTCTCTCTCGTTCTTTTTAGCATAATCTTATTCTTGTAGGCAAAGAATCTCTCTCTCTCTCTCTCTCTCTCTCTCTCTCTCTCTCTCTCTCTCTCTCTCTCTCTCTCTCTCTGTTTGTGCCTACCTTTCGTCATTACCAGTTTTTGACTTTGTGTCATTGGCAAACTCTTCCACGTCTTGACATTCATATCAGACATAAAGAAAATCCTCACCGGGAAAGACGCTCAGTCCTTCCTCCCTTGTATGTACTTTATTACTATCATCCTTATTTTCTTATTTTCTTTATTGGTGATAAGGTCCTCTAATACTTCTAACGCTCATTGAACGTGTCAGCTTGTAGGCGACGTTGTAGTCGTCTCCCCAAAATATATAGCCTTTAATCGTCTGTATGCTTCCACTTTCTCTATAAATTCTACATATTTTCAGTATGATATTAATTTCTCATATATTTGGTCACATTAGCATCTTCATATTAATGCCAGCTACACATACACACACAAAACACACACACACACACACACATACATATGTATATATATATATATATATATATATATATATATATATATATATATATATATATATATATATATAATATAATGTGTGTATATATGTGTATATATACTATATAATATATATATATATGTAAATATATATATATATATATATATATTATATATATAGATATAAATTTATAATATGCATATATATATATATATATGAATATATATATATATATATATATGTATATATTTCATATATATATATATATATATATATATATATATATATATATATTATTATATATATTAATATATATATATATTAATATATATATACTATATATATGTATATATACATATATAATATATATTATATATATATATATATATAATATATATATATATATATATATACACCACACACACACAACACACACACACATTTTCAACATGTAGTATTGTATATGTGCAAAACATGCACACGCTTACAAAACATGTTGAGTAAAACACCAACTTTAACGTTGCAAATTGTTTTGAGGCATAAAGCTCACTGACAGCACTTTACTTTAATACCTTCATAGCCCTTCACATAAGCCAATAGAATTTCCGAGTAGTTTATTGAAAGCAAGCACTCTCAGAGAGAGAAGAGAGAGAGAGAGAGAGAGAGAGAGAGATTCTGACTTATAATCCATGGTTGCATGAACAGTTCTCTTCCAACTGTATTCATTTATAAATAGAAGTCTCTCTCTCTCTCTCTCTCTCTCTCTCTCTCTCTCTCTCTCTCTCATACATACAAGCGCATGCAAACTCACTCACTCATTTGATTTTTATATTATTTATTGATTTATTTTTATTTTTGCCACAGTCTAAAGTTGACGATAGACTACCGGAGGAGATCTGAGAAGAACAAATTTGGACTAAGCTTCTATTTTGCCTACTATTCACAGTCCTCCTCCAACTGCGCTTCATTGGACCAAATTAAGGGGGAATGCAACAGCCTGAGAAGGATTTACGCTCCTTGACCTTCCCCGGGAGGCAAAGAGATCAATCAGGAAATGCATGCTCATGAATTATATATACTATATATATATATATATATATATATATATATATATATATATATATATATATATGTGTGTGTGTGTGTGTGTGTCTGTGTGTGTGTGTGTATGTATATGACTAAATCACGAAAGCTTGGAACGTGATAAATGCATAAAATATAGGTATAAGCCACGAAGGAAAGGGGAAACACGGTTGGCTGCAAGATCTTCGACTCAGCGTCCTTTACATAGCAGGACGTCGAGTCGAAAGATCTTGTAGCTACTCCAGTTGTTTCACTTTCCTTCGTGGCTGATACCTTTATTTATGGAAGATATATATATATATATATATATAGATATATATATATATATATTTATATTTATATAATCATTTATCAGTATATGTTTTCCCGCTATATATATGCTTTTCTTATATTAAGGGGGAGGGGAGGGTCGCCCCGAGGGGTAGATCCTTCCGGGTTGCAGCAAGTCTGATCCCGCTTGGGTCGACTGGTGGGCGGCTGGTTTGGGGTCAACGAGATTGATTATAAGGTCAAAGCGTAGATAAATAAAAAAGAAAATAATGATAAACTTTGGATTGACAAAGAATGAAATTAGATCATCAGATAAGATGAAAAATGGAAGACATGTTGATGTATGAATTATTAACATTTAGAAATACGTTGTAGCAGCTATTGTGTGAAATATTTGCACTATGAATAAAAGGTCTTGATTTTGATTTGTCCTTTCATGTGAAGGCAAATGTATTAATTTTGTTGTTCAGACGCCAGCATCGTTTTATTTCAAATTCGAGGGTTGAATGTGGCGCAAAAAAATAAAAAAATAAAATTCCCATTTCAAGACGTTAAATAACGCTTACACAACACCTCGCCAAATTTATTCTGGGTCCACTTTCTGTAAATCATAACCAACCACCTCTGCCGGCGAGATGAAACAGGTACAGGGTAGTGAAAAAAAAAGGAAATAAAGAGAAAAAAAAAAAATAGAAAGCCAACAAAATACTCTTCCCCAAAAAATTACACACAGGCAAGCCGTAATTTCCAACCCACTCGTGTCAGAGAAAGAGAGAGAGAGAGAGAGAGAGAGAGAGAGAGAGAGAGAGAGAGAGAGAATGTGACGGCCCTTTCTGGGTGACTGCCCACTTTGCGGGCAAGGTTTTAGGCCACTCGCGCCCTCGCGCGTGCGCAACGTTTTCAACTAATCTTATTATTCACATTTAAATGAAATGATGTAAAATATTCTCTCGGTGCAAATTAGCACCTCATTATTCGAGCGTTCTTGACCGTGACAAGGAACGAATGGTTTTGCAGTGTTGGATTCGATTTGCGGGACGTTTAATTAAATTAGGTTAAAAGCATCTAGGTATTGTTCATAAGTAAATATTAGGTTAAATGTGTAGTATTGTTTATATATAAATTCATGTCGAGGCAATGCCACACAGTTTAAAACTGTGTCACAGTAATGGTTTCCACATTATATTCCCGTATTCTCTCTCTTATTTTATTATTATTATTATTTTTTTGCTTTCACTTGGCAGTGGGAATATTTTTTTTCATGTTGTTCTAGCTGACGTTAGTTGTTTATACCGTTCTTGTTGCTAATTCGTTTATATATTATATATATATATATATATATATATATATATATATATATATATATACATGTTTAAAAGATCCCAGTAGATGCACATGACTTCATTAAATAAAAGCGAATCCCCTTGACAATGTCTTAGTAAAGACGAAAGCGCTTGGATTTCTGCCATCATTTTCCTGTGGTATTCGCTTATAGATACATGCATACATACATACACACATACACACACACACACACACACACACACACACACACACACACACCTTATATACGCACACAAAGTAAGATTGTCTTCTTCCCCGAGGAGCTAGAACAGCGTAATTTCATGAACACGCAAATGCATTGAAAATGAGCTGATTTGAAGATCGTGCCAAAACTTTTCGAGTTGTGGCAAGTTTACATAAGAGCTCTTAGCTTTCCTGGAAGCACCGAGTTTATGCAATAAGCCCACAACACGAGGAAGACTTTGCCGCACACAGAAAGAGAGAGAGAGAGAGAGACGATGACTCCGGAAGAAGAGAGAGAGAGCAGATTAACTTTTACGCTGGGGAAAAAAGTTTTACTTGCGAACTTTTATGATATGTAAAGGTAAGAAAAACACTTATTTTTTTTTTTTTACCTGACAAGCAGGACGAGGCTGGAAACTTTCTCTTGAGAAATATTATGTGAGAGACAAGGGCTAGAAATAAAAAGCAAAATAATACAAGAGAATGATAGGCAGAGTTGGGGAAAAAACATCAATGAGGAAAATGGGGAAAATTAGATATTTATAAATATTTTCCTTAATGAGGTACATAGAGAGAGAGAGAGAGAGAGAGAGAGAGAGAGAGAGGTAATATTTGTAGGTGGGCGGGAAGGACCAAATAATACTAGGTATGTTAAGGATAATTAGATATAGGTAAGTGAAATTAAAATTGGTGACTGGAGATTCTTGGACCTTCCCTGACAAGAATAGCTATTATATTTATTGTGGGTATGGCATTTAAGACACAAAATATCAGATAAACAGCTTGGTATTCTTTTTTTTTTTTTTTTTTTGAAGACATTGAAAATCCAATTGAAGCCCCTGAATGTTTAAAACCCCTAAGTAACATGTTATTCACAGTGAAAATGTGTTAAATTTGGCCAAAAATTAGTGTACATAAAAACTTCAGTAATGACAATGCCCATTGGTTTTCATCCTGGGTTAATACTCATAAGTAATTTGACTTTATTTGTTCCTTATCAGAAATTGCGACATGAGTGTATTCCTCCAAACCACTAACCGAAAATTCAGAAAACTTATAATATTTGCCACTAAGGTGGTCATATTTTTGTTTTCTTTATGTTTTAAGATCGACCAGAATTAGAGCATCAGTCCGTCAGAAGTACGTCAATCACACTAATTACGTCTTCAAAACAAGCAAGATTTTTTTGTCGAAAGGAAAAATGGCATCTTGGCACTACTCTAATTGAAGGCAAACCCTGACTTTCCCAATCAGTGTAAGGCAAACTTTTAACTGTTTAATAGCAGATGTAGGCCAGAATTTTTTAAAAGGGTTTGTTAAACGTAGAGACCAGACCCCTTGATTGGTGGAAACTGCGACATACAAAGTTTTGTTAAGACTTGTAAAAGATATCGCCCGTTCCAAAATGATCAAAGCCCCGTTGTGCGAAGTTTAAAAGGATGTTTGGCATGAATCCGATTCAGTATTATCCTTTACAATCATAGCATTCAACGTCCTCCTTTATCTCTAAAAAAATAGAAAGGAAAAAAAAGGATTTGCCGCGTGAGATTCTGTTTCATTTGTCATGAACGCATCTAGGACTTAAAACTCAGATGTATCTCTAAAAGAGAGAGAGAGAGAGAGAGAGAGAGAGAGAGAGAGAGAGAGAGAGAGAGAGAGATATTTACCGCGTAAGATTCTGTTTCATTTGTCATGAACGCATCTAGGACTTAAAACTCCAGATGTTTATGGTGTAAGATTCGGTGCCTGCTTTGTACGAAAATCTGTGAACGCTTTGTGTCCCAAAGATTTTTTTTTTACCTCCACTCAGGCGCGCGTACGCCCACCGACGCACACATGAACGGGCGGTTAATCCTGGCACTTATTTACGCTTGATAGACAATGGAAATTTGCTTGTACGACGGGGAACAGATGGCAGAGAAGTCGGGATGCAGAAGTGGGCGGGTGAAACGGATCGTGGGAGATGAAGGACGCACACCGTTAATTAAAAATAAGGAAAAGAAAATAGACGGAGCAAATAAGCATAATCGGATGGAATTATAGCGGAGACTCTGCGTATGACTGGATCATTTTTTAACCAAACGGAGATCAGATGCTGTCAAGACAGGATCATCAAAGGATTGGCGTCGATTTGATCACATCTGAATCCTTGTCACTGTTCGTTTAGAAGTTGAAGCTTTTATTTGTACAGTTTGAAACCATTCTTTAGCTATAAACCACTTCTGTGGGTAATTACTAAATAACCCAAGGCAATGATAATTGCCTCAGTGGCGTGATCGGTATGGTCTTCGCCTGCCACCTTGGTGGCCGCGAGTTCGATTCTCGGGCATTTTACTGAGGGGTCAGACATGTGTATTTCTGGTGGTAGAAGTTCACTCTCGACGTGGTTCGGAAGTCATGTAAAGCCGTTGGTCCCGTTGCTGAATAACCAGTTTCCATGCAACGTAAAAACACCATACAAACAAACAAACAAACAAACCCAAAGCAATGATGATTATTGCCTATTTATTGTCTCAGCATCGTGATTATAGCGTATAGTCACTTTATCTGGAAGAATATATTCTATTTTTCCATGATCACTATTGCCCATGTATTTCATTCAGTTAACTTTATTGTTGTACGTATGAGGTGCGTCTGTTTACTTATGTTTGAGTAAAAATGCGAATAAAAAAATGTGTTTATTCATTTTCATTAAATCAGTGCTGTAGCGCACGCTTGATTTAGAAAACATTACCTTGTGGTGCATACTTCATAATGATTCTCTCTCTCTCTCTCTCTCTCTCTCTCTCTCTCTCTCTCTCTCTCTCTCTCTCTGACTTAATGTTCATTGGATGGAATTCCTTGCAAACTTACTTTTAACATTCCTCGTGCCTTTGAGCCGTTCCTCCTCCTCCTCCTCCTCCTCCTCCTCCTCCTCCTCCTCCTCCTTTTTTGTTTTAACCCTTCTTTTATTGCCTCTTGATCCTCTTCCTCCATTTTTTTTGTTCCATTCACTATCTTCACCGTAAGACGCAGACCATTTCAAAAAGCTTTTTAAAGCAGCTTTACATTGAATTGGCCAAAAAGAAAGAATGTTTTTCTATTTTTACCGGTGGTCGCTGCGAGACTAGGTTGAAATGTACCGTTTGTCTTTTCTCTGCTTTTATGAACTTGCGCTTTGTGGAGAATGACTGCTGTATTCCAGATTAATCTAGTACTTAATATTTTTTATTATATACACTCATAATATATATATATATATATATATATATATATATATATATATAGATATATATATATAGAATATTGTTATATATTAATATATATATATTATATATATAGTATATATATATATATATAGTATATCTATTATTATTATCTGTCTATATATAGATATATAGATAGATATATATAATAAGATACAGATATCTTATATAATATATCTTTATAATAATATTATTATCTAAATCTATATATCTATATATTTATATTATATCTATATATAATCTGTATCTATAATATATATAGATCAATCGATATATATATAGATTATCATATCTATAATATATATTATTAATTATTATATCTATATCTATATATATCTCTATGGATAATATCTATATATAATATATATATATTATCTTATATTCTATATATATCTATATATATATCTATATATATATCTATATATTATAATATATATATTAAAAATATATAATATTATATAGATAAAATATATATTATATCTATATATGTATATAATAGACATTATATATCTTATATATATATATCTCTATATATATAATATATATTATATATATATATTATATCATATATCCTATATTATATACTAATAGTATAATATCGTTATATTAAGATTATATATATTACATTTACTATATATTATATATATATAATTATGTATATATATTTATATATAAACATATATATATCTATTATATAGATATTCTCTAGAGATATAATATATTATATATAATAATATATTATATATATATATATATATATAATGTGTGTGTATGTAAGTATGTATATAATCAAATTTATGTAAACCTAAAAAACCCTATCCTGCAGTTTTGAACAAAATCCCCTAGGGGTGTCCGTAAAAACTCCAATTTTAATAATGAAGTTTTTCCCCCATTGAATTTCAGCAGTTTTTTATGACACCGTCTTGTCCTCTAGTAACACATTAACCCTTAAAAAGTTCTCCTTACCCTTCCCCCAACCCCCCGTCACCCTTTCCCTGAAATATCTAGTCCCAATCCCCCCCCCGCCCCTCCCTTCACCATCCCTGAAAAGCTCCAAGATTTTCAAATGTATTTCAGAAATTTATATAATACCCGATTGTCCCTGGGTAGCACGTAACCCCTTAAAAAGTCACATATATAGTCCCTAGAAAGAGAAGAGAACGCTACATGATACTACAGGCATGAAACAGATAAAGGAATAACAGAAAATATCATGGAACTAAAAATATCAGAAAGAGCAAGCAGAGGTAGATTAATAGTGCCCAAACAATACCAGGAAAAATAAGAAGGAAAGCACACAGGACATTAATCCACTACGCACCAGCATCGATAATGCAGCGTCTATTCAATGCGTTGCCAGCTCATCTGAGGAATATATCAGGAGTGAGCGTAGATGTGTTTAAGAATAAGCTCGACAAATATCTAAACTGCATCCCAGACCATCCAAGATTGGAAGATGCAAAATATACCGGAAGATGTACTAGCAACTCTCTGGTAGACATTAGAGGTGCCTCACACTGAGGGAGCCTGGGGGCAACCCGAACGAACTGTAAGGTCTGTAAGGTAAGGTCCCCCCCGTTACCCTGTCCCTGAAGTATCCACCCCCCTCCCCATCCCTGAGGAACTCCAAGATTACTCATTGTATTTCAGCAATTTTTTATAACATCCAGATTGTCCTCTGATAACACGTAACCCCTTAAAAACTCCTCCCCCGTCACCCTGTCCCTGAAAATATCCAGCCGCCCCCGCCCCCACCCCATCCCTGATGAGTAATCCTGAACAAATCGTACGTCACGGGCGAATTTCATTAAATTCCGAAGATATTTCCGGGAGATATTGCGGCACCAATCCGGCCCGTACTTTTTCCCCTCCGCTCAAGAGTCTCTTCCTGTCATGGACCTCTCCTCCTCCTCTCCTCCATGCAGCAGCCACCGCGGTTGAGAAGGGCGGGTTTTATTTGATTTTTATATACGCTGTTTTATTGTGTGGGTTTTTTTATGTGGTGGGTTGGGGGATGGGGTGGGTGTTTTTTAAAACTTTTTTTTTTGTGCGATTTTTCCTTCTTGATAGACTTTCGTTGGGTTTTTTTGTAAACGTGTTTCGATTTTTCTTTCTTTATGGGCTCTCTCTATTTTTTCCGGTTAGAGGTTTAGAGTTTTTTATTCATTTGTTTATTTTGTAAACCGTTTTCATTATTTTTTTTTTATCAACCTACCCCTCTTGTCAGTAATTTTTCCTAGACCATTGTTTAGAGTCCTATTTTTAGATTTTTATATATTTCAACTATTCTTTTGTTTTCGCTTTTTTTTATTAATGACTTTCCTTCTCTCGATGTAAGTTATTTGTTTCCTGCTGAATTTCCCCCCAACTTGAGACAGTGACCCTGAAGACAAGAGAATGAGACAGTGACCCTGAAGACAAGAGAATGAGACAGTGACCCTGAAGACAAGAGAATGAGACAGTGACCCTGAAGACAAGAGAATGAGACAGTAAATGAAAAAGTGGGAATAATCCAGGTTAAGTGAGATAAAGTAGAAAATCATGAGAGAAAAGGAAAAAAGTCAAATGTAAATCGAAATTCAATTGCGAGAGAAATGAGTTAAAATTTTGAGATGAGATATAAAAAGGAAATAGTAGAGTAAAAGTATTAGGAATACGATGTCAAAGAAAAAAATACAGTACGAAGAAAACGGAAACCACGTAAACATAAAAACTAAAGAAAACGAGACCAAGAAGAAAATGGAAAACACTGCCAACATAAAAAGTAAAGACGACGATGGAAACTTTGGGTTATTGTCATTGAAAATTGAACGGGAAGTCGAAACGAGGAAATGGCTTTTGCATTCCCATTCCTCCGAGGAAAAAAAAAGGTGGACAGTTAAGAGGCAAGACGAAGAGTACAACGAGAGGGAAGAAAGGAAGTAGTTAAAGAGGCCGTCGCAACGTCCCTTG
>NC_087204.1:98417363-98432363 GCF_015104395.2 Macrobrachium nipponense
GACTCGCTCCGTCTCCTTGAGAGAGAGAGAGAGAGAGCGAATTGCGTTAATTACCGAATTAGAAAAGGGCTGTAAGAGTAGATAAGTATGGAAGTATTAAAATGCCTGTAATTATTAATATATATTCATATGCATGTCGGGTATTAATCTCTCTCTCTCTCTCTCTCTCTCTCTCTCTCTCTCTCTCTCTCGTTAATTGACGCAAAGTTTATTAAGATATTTTTTCGTGATATAAAAACCGTATTACATTGCGGACTTTGTAAAGTCAGGAATACTAAGAATTTCAGAGATAACTCGACCACCTCCTGTCAAGCATTTTATGCCTTTGTTTCACCGAGGATGACCTGAGATCCTTAGTGGCTCAGGGAGCTTCAGATATCACGTGGAGTGTTGCTGCTTCAGAATAAAAAAAAAAAAAAAGGATATCAACTTTGGAAGTAAAGAAGCCACCGGCCTGAGATTAGGTAATACTCGACACATGTTTCAGAGCACAATGAAATTTTTTCTTTTCGTTGCATATTACCTTGAGCTATGCGTTGGGAAACACAGGTTTCCGGGAACGGGTGGGGATGGGGCTGGGGGATGTGTTAGTGGGAAAAAGGGGGTTATGAGGCTGTACGTCCAAGCGCACGAAATACAAGTTTCCGGAATGGATGGGGTTTGTGGGAGGGGGGGTGGGGGGGATATGTTATTGGGGAAGGGGGCGGCCGGGGTTTGTATGAGGTTGTACGTGCAGGCACACATCCTTCACCTATTTTATTCCGACCTTCTCTCTCTTTCTTTTCCTTCGTGTCCGGAGGCTCTTCGCTGGCCGCCTTTCTAATTCTCTTCGGAGAGCGGCTCTCCCTGTAATTCTATATCATTCCCTGGTCCCGACTACAAAAGCTGTTATCTGACCTTCAGCCCCTTTCAGAAATATGCAGGCGGGCGCATGGCGTAGGTACGAGTCGCCCATTAACCGGTTTAAATTATTTTTCCCCTTTTTTATTTTACCGTTTTTTTTCCATTTTATTTTCCCTTATTATTTTCCGCTCTCTACCTTCCCTCTTTATTTTCCATTTTTATTTTACCTTATTATTTTTCCCTTTTTATCCTCTTTTTAACTTCCATTTTTATTTTCCCTTTTGATTTTAACATGTTTGTCTTCCATTTTTATTTATCCTCTTATTTTCCATTTTTATTTCCCCTTTTGATTTTCCCATTTTTACCTTCCATTTTTATTTATCCTCTTTATTTTCTATTTTTATTTTCCCGTTTGCGTGGTGTTGTGCGAAGAATTTGGATAATTAGGTAGTATTTATTTTCATCAAATGGAGTTTAACTGATGTAATTTTTACAAACATTGGGCGTCTTGTAGATTTAATTTCTTTTTGGAATATTTTAAGATTAAAAAACAAAGATTTATTTTGTCATTGAAGAATAATTAAAAATTATTAAACCTTTGTAAAATATATATATATATATATATATATATATATATATATATATATATATATATATATATAAATATATATATATAATATATCCTCACTTTCTTGCCTTCCCATGCTTAGTAATTTTGCACTTAGGGGTAATTATATTCTGACAATATTAAAAACGATATTGCGCATTTTTTTAAACTGCCGTTCTATAATATTCAGGGAAAGACATTTTTATGAGCGAGTGTTTACTACAAGTTTGCGTATGTTTGTTTGTTTCTTAAACACGAACATAGAAAGGCAATTTAGAATGGGAAGTGTTTGCGTCAGAGGTTTAATCGAATTTTATAAAATTCATCGTTATTTGAAGCCTAGAGGATTATTTTTTTAGAAGTTTTATGTTTTTTTAATCTAAAAGATTTTTATATAAGATAAATTTTTAATCTAGAGAAATTTTTAAGAACAAGTATATCCTGTTTAAATTTAGAAAATTGTTTTTTAATCTTTTAGCAATCTCTTAATAGAGCTTAACAATAATTATTTATAAAAAGATTCTTGTCCTTCCGGAAGAATTTTAGCTGATTTTGACTCCCATAAAACTCAAATAGATAACGGATGCATACAAATTATAAAGGATTCTTGTCCTTCAGGAAGAATTTAGCTAATTTTGACTCCCAAAGAACGCAAACAGATAACGGATACACGAAATATTATAAAAGATTCTTGTCCTTCCGGAAGAATTTTCGCAAATTTTGACTCCCATAAAAACGCAAATAGTTAACGGACGAACAAAAAAAAATTTGTTTATAACCTCAAACAAAAGAATGAGTTCCATTTTCTTAGCTTTCTAAGAACGAATAAAATGATAATTGTTTTCGTAACACTCGGGATTGTTAATAGATAAAAAGGACTGGAAAATGAACACAAATAGGGCCCCAAGTCAGCCAGAATGGCTCGCTATTCAAGAGAGAGAGAGAGAGAGAGAGAGAGAGAGAGAGAGAGAGAGAGAGAGAGAGAGAGAGAGCAAAGGAGCCCTTCTGATACAGAGGACCTGTTTTCGACATACAGCTGCGCCTCTCTCACCCTCCCATTACCGGAGGGTCGTGAAGAAATAAAATAGTTTTAGATATAAGATAGCTCCTTTAGGAGGAAAAAGAAAAACGAGAGAGAGAGAGAGAGAGAGAGAGAGAGAGAGAGAGAGAGAGAGAGAGAGAGAGAGAGAGGTCCTGGAGGCTATACAGTTGGTTGTTCTGCGATAAGAAAATGCAGCGTCTTCGGCAAAGATCTTCTTCTGCCATTCTCGGTGGAGAATTTTTCCTCTCGCTTTTCCTCCCCCTCCTCCTCCTCCACGTCATTTGGACGTTTCTTTTGTGTCGCTTCTGGTGCCTGGCGTTGTCTTCTGGGCGCCCCCTTCCCAAAGATTTGCTTTTATTCCGTCTTATTTACAAGGAACAGTCCGGTTGACGTGGGGCTAAAACTCTTTGGATTTGAGCTTATCCTTCATTTTACTCTTTGGGAATCAACTGGAAAACACTGCAGCAGCTTGCTGCCTGCGGGTGGAGTTAGTATTTTTTTCCCCCTATTTTTATATATATAGTATTTCGTGCTAAGCAACACTTCTCACAAATGGCACACCTGGCCTGACATTTTGCTGATGCTAGTGGCGATGTCCCACTTCGAGGTCCCTGGAGGCTCCCCGGAGAATGTCACTGGAAACTGGACGGAACTTAACAATGGGATTCCTTTTATGCCGGTTTGAGTCAGTGTCACGACCACCATTGTTATGCCAGTATTACTATAATAGATTCACATCGACCGTGCATTTGATGTCTAGGCCAGTCCCTTACGACGCTCCTCATTGGCTGTTGATAAGCCAGTCACAGGGCTGGAAATTCTCAGTCTCTCTCAAGAGTTCACATAGGCCGGATGTATGTTCCACCTCTCCTAAGGGATACTTTTGAGAGACGTATGCCTCAGGAGAGGTGGAACATAGATCCTACCCATGTGAACTCGCGAGAGAGAGTGAGTGTTTCCAGCCCTTTCATTGGCTTATCAACAGCCAATCAGGAGCGTCGTAAGGGACTGGCCTAGACATCAAATGCACGGTTGATGTGAATCTACTATAGCATTATTACTCCGTAGGGGGTTAGTGCCGTCAGTGCACCTCATGCGGTGCACCGTAGGCATATTACTCAAGGATCTTTGCAGCGTCACTTCTGCCCCAGGCTGCAACCACTTTCATTCTTTTCCTGTACCTCCTTTCATATTCTTTCTTCCATCTAGTTATTCACCTTATAATTGTATCGTAGTGCAACTGCGAGGTTTTCCTCCTTTTACGCCTAACGAAAATTCTACTCTCAATCAGGGTTGGCAATGATTAAATCAAACTTGATTTAATCAAGTGATTAAATCATTGATTTTTTCATTAAACAATCATGATTTTTAAAATTTTTTAGAATTTCTTTTTAATGTGAAAGCAAACAAATTGAAAAAAATGTGTTGGAGGTTAATAAAAACTTCAGCATAACTGTGCTTCACTATTATTTTGATATAAAAAAAATTGCAAGTTCATACGTTAGGCCAGAAACTGGAAAACCTAAAGGAAAAATAAAGCATAGTAATTGTCATAAAATATATTTTTGAGAGAAAAAAAAGGGATTAAGAATAACATCTAAAAATAAAAAAAATAATAATAAATGAAAATAAAAATAATAAAAAAATCAAATAAATCACTTATTTTTTCTATTTAAAAAAAATAATCACTAACCCTGCTCTCAATTTCCCTTTCAGCACTGGATGACTTCCTAGGTCCCAGCGCTTGGCTTTTGGCCTAAACTCTATATTCCATTCCATAAGGGCCACTATTACTACTAAAATCACGGCCAAAGCAAACACGACAGTCGTTGCAATGATGATGATAGTGTCCTTTTGTAGCGTCACTTAAAATGCAGAGCGAGCCGGTCTGAGCATCCCTTGGAATATGTAAATTGACGAGACATAATTATAATTACCCCAGCAGCTGAAATTGTATTTATACAAATAACGCAATTAACAGTGTGTGTTATTGTCAGTAGCGACTATCATTCTCAACATAATTAATAACGGCAATTAATTCATACTGAGTCAATTTGCCAAGCTAATTGTTTTAACCGGCTTTAATTTATGGCGTTGCGTTGGTTGCTTTCCACTTTTATTTTTTTTAACTGGATTAATATATTTTGTAAAGTTTTTGTTGTATCTTTTCTCTTATTTTGACATGCTTTATTATTATTGTAATTACCAGTAAGTTTATCGATAATTATATTGCACCACTATCAGTGATTTGGAATTTCAGTGCCTCCATCTTTTAAGCTGTAAGTCATTATAGGTCTTGTTAAAAATATGTCTTCATCAAATTATTATGAATTAAAGTTCTGACGGTTATACTTGTAAATTGTATTATTGACAACAGTTAAAAACCTTGAACAAAGACTTTGGAACATCTAATGTAACCACTTAGGAGGGTCCGATTTTTTTTTTCTTTAAATTTTTTCGTATGCAATACAATTTACTGATATAAATGTGGATATTTATTGAACATTGTACTTATTGTCATTCATCACTTGACTTCTGTGCGCTAGATGATCATAAATAAAGTCGGAGGTCAATTACTTTATTATTATTTTTTTTTCTTTTTGGTCTTATCACAATCCTCCAATTCGACTGGTTGATATTTATAGTGTGGGATTCCAGGTTGCATCCTGCTATTATTATTATTATTATTATTATTATTATTATTATTATTATTATTATTATTATTATTATTATTATTATTATTATTGACGAGATATAATTGTTCCTGGTATCCTTTTAGATCCAGGTAGCGTGTGTGGCCTGTCTCGTAATGTAATTTAAGCGGGCATATCTGCTCGGACCACATCGCTAGTTTCACTCATTTACGGAAAATATATAATTATAACATAGCGTTCGCTGACGCTAACTGTTGACACGTGGAGAATGCAACGGTTTTCAGGTCAGAATAGCGGACGGTAGGAAGTGGTGGTGAATTGCCTAAGAAAGGCAATTAATTTCTTTGAAGAAAGGCAGTACTGGGTAGTGATTGAAGATGATATTGGAAAGAGAAAGGGATGAAGCGAGTATGTTTAACAAGACCTTTTGTGCTAAACAGATGATGAAATTATCTAAAGAAATGGAAAACTGTAAATTTTGAAAGGAAAAAGGAGAAGAAATCGACGAATTACGTTAAAGTACAATAAAGTTAACTTTCGGATAAGAGACAAGAATAAGTTGCATAAAGCCACAGTCTTATAGAAGATGCAGCATGTATCCAAATAATTGTTACTTGCCGTCTTCTAATTTGGGGCCAGCCTCTCTCGCTACTGGCCTCTATATAATTACCTAGAACGAAAGGGCCTTCGTCAGATCATTGGGACGATAAGTAACATCGTTTTTGACGGATTGGATACATCAGCTGGAAAATAAACGAGTCTAAGTAAATTGCGAAGATGAGGAATACTTAGAAAAGTCAATTATGAAGAAAGTGAAATACTTGGAAAACATAGACACGAATCGACATGTTAGAAGCGGATGATGTGGAAAGAAAAGTGAAACTTCTACAAAAGGATGATCAAATGAAGGCTCTTCCCGTCCTGAATGAATCGTGTCCTCGAAGTACATTTTGCAACGATAATAAAAACAAGAAGAAGCAGCGTTTTCCATAGCTACATTGAGGTGGACGAAGCGGGTTTGCTCTTGAGAATCATAATCGGAGTCGTATTGACATATTCGTCTCTTCCGAATTAATATGATTTTGCGTGTGTTTTCATCAGCTTTAGGATACTGATTTTGATGTCTTTGCTCTTGTATCATTAAGAGAGTTTTGATTTCGTTATTTTTAAGCATATTTATTGTTGACCTTTAATCCCCTATGTATATCTCTGGTTTCTCCTCTCTCTCTCTCTCTCTCTCTCTCTCTCTCTCTCTCTCTCTCTCTCTCTCAAAAAACATAGTGAGCAACATTTTTCGATAAACGTTTGTCTTTGTCTTACTACTATTTACTTTGAGTCTCATCCCCTCCCTCTTCTTCTTCCCCTCCCCTCCCCCTCCCCTCACTCTCACTGAATAGAAGTAAATGGATTCAATTTTTTCCTCTTTTCTTTTTTTCTTTCTTTATCACCAGGTTAACTTTAAAAAGACGTCCACACACTTTCCCGATATTCCACGGCCGTAAATGGCATTACAGAAACACGAAGTTCCTAATCTTCGGAATCGGAATTGCTGGCAATGCTCATCCTTTGATTCCCAGAACCGCATCAATGGAATTGTTGTCTCTTACAGAAACAGCCGAGAAGAAAATTCCACTTTACTCGTCGTTAGGCTGCTGTGCTTTGGTCTCCAAACCAAACCGCGTCGGGGTCTTTTTTTTTTTTTTTTTTTTTTTTTTTTTTTTTTTTTTTTTTTTTTTTTTTTTTGTTTTTTTTTTTTTTTTTTTTTTTTTTTTTTTTTTTTTTTTTTTTTTTTGCTGTCTATGCAAGGCGAATCAAAGCATTTCGGGCTTATGCAAGAGAAATCAAAGCATCGCTGGGTATTTTCTTCATAGTATATCCGGGTCCTTTTTTTTTATCTGTGCAATACAAATTAGAGCATCGCTGGTTTTTTTTTTCTGTCGGGGCATATTGTTGTTTTTTTTTTTTTCCTCTGTCCTAGAAATGTGAATCAAATAATTTCGGGCTTATGCAAGAGAAATCAAAGCATTGCTTGGCATTTTCTTCAGAGCATATCGGTTTTTTTTTTATGTCTATGCATTACAAATTAGAGCATCGGTTTTTTTTTTCCAGAGCATATACGGGTCTTTTTCTATCAATGCAAGGCGAATCAAAGCTTTTTGGAGTCTTTATGCAGGGTAAATCAATGCATCACGGATTTTTCTTCAGTTTAGCACTGTCTTTTCTCTCTGCGCAAGGCGAATCAAAGCATTTTATGTTATTATTATTTTTTTTTTTTTTATTCTGTGCAGTGCAACTTAGAGCACAGCTGGTTGCTTTTTCTGTCGGAGAATCTCGAGGTCTTTTCTGTCCATTCAAGTCATTGCTGGGTCCTTTCTATCTACGCAAGACGAATCAGATCATCGCTGGGTCTTTTCTGTCTATCCATGGCGAATCGAAGTATCACTTGGACCTCATTTCTCTCTCTCTCTCTCTCTCTCTCTCTCTCTCTCGTTCTCGCTCTCTTCTCTCTTTTTTTTTTTTTTTTTTTTTTTTTTTTTTTTTTTTTTTTTTTTTTCACTTATATTTTTTTTTTTTTTTTTTTTTTTTTTTTTTTTTTTTTTTTAACTTAAAAGGTTAAAAAGTATCTCGGGGTCTTTTCCATATATGAAGGGCGCTGCTTATTTTTATGGCAAAAATTGATGACTTCAGTTAAATTATATTCTACTACAAAATTTTTCCAGTGTTACAAGGGTCTCCAGTTTGTTAGGGCTAATTTGTCAATAAAATTATATACTTATTTTATTTTATTCAACTTTTTTTTGTCATTTCGCCCGTTTTTTTTTTTTTTTTTTTTTTTTTTTTTTTTTTTTTTTTTACATGACCATTGTAATATGTTAGCTTTAGTCTTAATGTTTAATCTTAAATAGTTTTCATTTTTCACAAAATATTTAAAACTTAAATTTTTGGAATTTAGACACCAAACATACTTTTTTTTTTTTTTTACTTATTTTTCAATACCTTTTTCAATACCGCTCGGAATGGCATTCTTGGAAGAAGTGCATGACCTTTGGACCTCAATATCCTTACATTCATCCACCATGCTCCTTGAGGACATGATTTGCCTACTAAGTCCATTGTTTTCGGAAATAATACCCACGCATAAAGCTGAATGATAATCGACATAATCCCTCCACATTTGACTAATCAAAATTTCATTCGAGTGTAGTTATGCTATGCCAAAAGAATGAAAGAATATCTCGTAATGCACCAATGAGAATATCTCGTAATCGGATATTGGGGCATCATAGCTACTAGATTTTCCCCGAATCGTAAAACTATATTTCATTCAGTCTGCAATGTCAGTTAACCAGATTGCTTTTGAACGAATCAACAAAATCACTATTAATTTCTCGAGATGAGCAATGCTACAAACATTGGCTTAACATTGCTATGCATATCAATCAGTTACAACAAATCATCTCATTTGTTTACAATGCGTATTTAAATTTTGTTAAAATTTGTGAATATTGAACGGCTGCTGCTGCTGTGCATTATCATGCAAATAGAACAAAATAATTTAAATACTTAATGGCTATGGGCTGATTTTATTGTAAAAATAGGATTAAGGGAATTAACGACGGCCATGCAGTTATTTAACGAGCATTATTATTATTATTATTATGATTATTATGATTATTATTATTATTTTTTTATTATTATTATTTTTTGGGGGTCTATCGCAGTCCTCCAATTCGACTGAATGGTATTTATTGTGGGGTTCGGGTTGCATCCTGCCTCCTTAGGAGTCCATCACTTATCTTACAATGTGCGCTGTTTCTAGGATCACACTCTTCTGCATGAGTCCTGGAGGTTCTTCAGCCTCTAGTTTTTCCAGATTCCTTTTCAGGGATCTTGGGATCGTGCCTAGTGTTCGTATGGTTATGGGTACAATTTCCAGTGGCATATTCCATATCCTTATTATTATTATTATTATTATTATTATTATTATTATTATTATTATTATTATTATTATTGTAAGTAGACATGCGCTAATTTGGAAGATCTCTAAAACATTTAGCCGAAGGCTCATGTGTGGGAAGAAGAAAACAGAAGAAAAATAACAAAAGATCAATCAGCAATTAAATATTGACAAACGAAAGACGCAGCAAGAGTCAGCACGATTAAGGAAATGGTGCAATTACATCCGTCTTTAAAATAACCATCACTGTTCAGTATAAATATCTTTTTAGCGTAAGGTTACCATCGTTGGTGGTTCTGATCATATTTGAAGACTCATCTTTATATAATATTTCTGTTCAGTTTGCGTGGATTTATTGAATATTATCTTCATTCCTCACCATACCTAAAATCGCTTCGTTGCTCTTTTAATCTTTTTACAGATCTAATTGTGTCTTCTTTAGAATGGGTGCTGCTGTTTTCACTTCACCTGAACAAATAAAAAAAAAAGCGGTTGACCTTTGGTGCCATTATCCAGCCTCCTCCTCCTTCTTCTTCTTCTTCTTCGTCTTCTTCTTCTTCTCCGAAGCTTCTATCTACAGCAATCTTATCTCTCGACCCTTACGAAAGGTTTCCTCTCTCTCTCTCTGCCTCTCCTACCTCTACGTCTTTCCCCTACCCCAACCCCTTCCCAGCTACTTCATATATATCGCAAGTCGGGTTGGGAGGAGGAGGAGGAGGAGGAAGGGGAGAGGGAGAGGGAGGTGGTGTAGGTGAGGTGTGCCTGGATGAGGAAAGAGACGGAGAGAAGGGGGGTGGAGTTGTGGGGAGGGGGAGATGTAAAGGCCTGGTCTTAGAAGAAGAAGAAGGAGACTAAAGAAAGGCGGGCGATAGAATAGCTTCAAACCCGGGGCAAATCTTACCGTGTGGCACACAGCGAGAGAGAGAGAGAGAGAGAGAGAAGAGAGAGAGAGAGAGTCTCGCGTACTACTTGGCACTAGAGTGCCAATGTCCTTTTACAGGCAGAAAGGGCCTTTTCAGCTAACCACATTCCGAGAAGGGACAGAGCAGTAGAAGGAGAAGGAAAACAAATAATGAGAGGAAATAATTAAAGGGCCGTGACGTACAGATAAGAGAGCACTGGCGGCAGGTGATGCGAATGGGGCCAGAGAGAGAGAGAGAGAGAGAGAGAGAGAGAGAGAGGGTGGGTTCGTTCGGGACTAGATTGGAGGAGGAATAGGAGGAGGAGGAGGAGGAGGAAGGAGGTAGCCCGTATTGTGACCTCACTTTATGAGTGTTGGGACGCACAATGGGGCTGGGCAATTCCAATATCTCCAAACACGAGTGCACCTCAAACTCTCTCCAGGCACATTTTGACGTTCAAAAACTCCCTCTGACAAAAAAAGGAGGCGGAGGAGGGAGAGGAAAAAAAATAGGGTGGTGGAGGTGAATTGTTGGGGAGGGAGAGTCATGAAAGGACCAGGAAAGAGGAGAGAGAGAGAGAGAGAGAGAGAAATGATTTTTGGGAAAGGTCTTTGACGATCAATATAGAGATAATTCGGCTTCCCCTCCACCCACACCCACTTTTCCCCCTCCCCAACCTCCTCTCCCCCTCCCCTAACCTCCTCTCCCCCTCATCTACAAACACTCCCACCCCCTTCCTCTTTTCACTCCCCTCTCCTTACCCCTTCTTCCCTTCCCTTACCCCTTCTTCCCTTCCCTTACCCCTTCTTCCCTTACCCAACAGCAAAAAAAAAAAAAAAAACAGAATAAACTTCAGCCAGAGAGAGAGAGAGAGAGAGAGAGAGAGAGAGAGAGAGAGAGAGAGAGAGAGAAGGGGTGTGTGTGTCCTGTTATGGAGGCTTGTGAAATTGATTTTGCGATCTTGACCTTCCGCTTATCTTTTATTAATGTGTCTCCGCGGATATTTTGTAAGTTTGGCGTCTGAGAGAGCTCGGACGATATATATGCTTATGATTTCACACAGTAGTAAACACATTCATCAATAATATATATATACACATATATATATATATATATATATATATATATAATATATATATATATATATATATAAACATAAACACATTTATATATACAAATATACACGCACGCACGCACAACACACACACACACACACACACACACACACACACACACACACACATATATATATATATAATATATATATATATATTTATACATACATATATATGTATATATACATATATATATATATATATATATATATATATATATAATATATGTATATATGTGTATATGTATATATATATATATATATATATATATATATATATATATATATATATATCATATTTATATATATACATGAGTGTTAGTTTTGTGTAGAGATGATTACAAACTACTGTTTACCTAAAGTGTTTTTTTTTTTTTTTGCGATGAAGCTCGTCCAAGAACCGTGAAAAAATTATTTGCTTTTAGAAATAATTATACATTGCTCTCGTCCTCTAACGGTTGCGTAGGAAATATTTGTATATTGCAATCCCGTTCCATACTCATACGAATTGACTACTTGAATGAATGTCAACTGTGAATGAGAACTGTCTGAACATACTCATACGATTTGACTACTTGAATGAACGTCAACTATGAATGAGAACTGTCTGAAAGAGTTGTTGAACGATTGCATAATACATTGAACATAGAAAAAAAAGATAAACTAAAATAAGAATGATTTTTTTTTCTACCAGTTCTTCTGCTAGTTCAAAAGTATCTCAGTGACTTGTTTGATTAGGTCACCATAGGTGACTGGAAGTAAGGAACGTTCTTATACAAACGTTTATGGATCTTTGGTTTTTCTCTTCATCAATGGAGTTACTTAGGACGCACAGACACCCCGAAAACGACGTATCTAGTTAAGTTAAGTATATTTTAGTTTAACCAGACCACTCAGCTGGTTAACAGGTCTCCTATGCCTAGGATTAGATATCTTTACGTGGCTAGGAACCAGTTGGTCACCTAGCAACGTGACCTACAGCTAATTGTGGGATCCGAACCACATTACATTGAGAAATGAAGTTCTAATCATCAGAAACAATTTCCTCTGATCCCACTTTGGCAGGGCGGAGGCTCGAACTCGCGACTGACGAATCGGTAGGCGAGCACGTAACCCACTACTAGTCCAACGAGGAACTCCCCTTGCTTTGTAATACAATAAAAATATATGTATATATATATATATATATATATATATATATATATATATATATATATATGTGTGTGTGTGTGTGTGTGTGTGTGTGTGTGTGTGTAAGCCCGTGCGCATGCGAGATGATGTCCGCAGTTACGCGTGAGTGAATATAGAGATAGTATTAAAAAAAAAAAAACAGATGGGCAGGCATAACTTTTCTTTAGGCGTGTTTAAATGGGAGGTACCATTAAGGACATTATAAAGACGCGCGTGAATTACGCCATAAAAATTACGACGGCGGTGTGGAAAATTGCAGCGAAGTCTCCCAACGTCTCTATACGCGTTTCCCCCGGTCGTTTTGCTTCCACTGGACAGTAGACGAAGCAATAACGTTCCTAATATTTCCTCATTTTTAATCAGGAAAGTTCCCTGTTACCCTGAAAATAACATGGGAGAAAACGCGTATCGTTTCTCCATCCCCATGGGCGATAGAACAAAGCTCGGGGACCATCTCGCTGTAAGTCATAGCAGAGAATAACTCATGCTTAGATTTGCTCCGTATATACGGCGCCTTCAAGTTCCTCGTTGGACGAGTGGTTTTCGCGCTCGGCTACCAACCCGGTGGTCCGAAGTTCGATTCTCGGCTCGGGCAACGGGGGATCAGAGAAATTTAATTCTGGTGATAGAAATTCATTTCTCGATATAATGTGGTTCGGATTCCACAATAAATTGTAGGTCCCGTTGCTAGGTGACCAATTGGTTCCTAGCCACGTGAAAAATATCTGATCCTTCGGGCCAGCCCTAGGAGAGCTCTTAATCAGCTCAGTGGTTGGTAAAACTGAGATATACTTTACTTTTACGGCGGCTTCAGTAGACGCCATTGAACGGCCCAGCCTGTCTTTTGTGGGGGGAAGGGGGGGGGGGGGGGCAGGGTGGCGGGGAACCCGTTTGCGGTCCCAGACGCAAGCGGGACGTTTACGATGCTTGTTTAATGCCAATAAGACGATGCTTAATGAGCGGCTTTCGGCAGCTACTTTGGGGCTAGCGATGCTTTTAACGGCGGTGTTGTTATTGGGCGTCTCGGTAGCGCCGGGGCATGTCGCCAAATGCGGCATGTTTATTGTTAAGGGGGATGCGTTGTCATTGTTTTGATTTTTTTTTGTCATGTTTATTGCCAGTTTGCGATTGTGGTACGGTATGTTAGTGGTTTATTTTATTATTTTATTTGGCATTGCGAACAATGACATATATGCGTTTGTCTGTAATATATATATATATATAATATATAATTATATACTATATATTATACACATACATATTTTCATATATGTAAACCGAAGGGGAATTTTTTGGCTGATAATAATTTCGTCCTCTCGTCTCTGTCCGCTGGGCGGTGGTTCGACCCGCGAGACGAAATTATCATCAACTAAAAAATTCCCCCTCGGTTTACATATATGAAAATATATCAATTCCGAGGTAGAGCGAATTAGATAATTAGATATCAAGGGGCATTTGTAGCTCGATGTATATTGACCTCGGGTGTGGACACCAGTTGATACTGGCCCGTGGCTTCACATAATGCAAAGGTGGTCAGTTGTGCATGACTGTGTGCGCGCGCGCGCGCGCTCGTGCAAGTTGTGTGTGTTTGTGTATATATATACATGTATATACACGTATATATATATATATATATATATATATATATATATAATATATATATATATATATATTAAAGACCTATTTCGTTTTTATCATTGTGTTTCAACTTGAAATAATTTTTTAGCTTTTGTTTTTGAGTTATCCCATTAAATTCGCTCTAATTTTGAGACAGATGGAGAGGGGTTTCCCCTGGTCTCAAAATTGGGAGCGAGATACAGTCGTTCATATACAGCCATTTTACTTTTTTGAGAGAGTGATTTCCTTAATTCAGTATGATAGTTTTATTCATTTATAACAGATACCTTTAAAGAAAATAAATTGTAAGGCAACGGCCTTTTACATAGTAAGAAGAAGAAAAAAAAACTTTTGTAAAAGAAGCTAAAGAGCAACTGCAACCGAAAATGCACACGTAAAAATGATGTCGTAACTATCCTCATGAATCTCCTTCATCTCCCTCTCCCCATCTCTTTCTCCATTTGCCCAATATTCCCCATCCACTCGATCAAAATAATCGACCCTCCACTCGATTTCTCTTCTTAGACGGGATGTTCTCACATACGTTATCCGTTTTCTATTAAGTGGCGTTTTCTATGAAGTGGCGCATATGCAGATGATGCTGCCGTTCAAGGATAGACTTTAGGGTTTCAAAGAATGATGAGGCGCCATTCATTCGGCGGTGAAAGAGATGGGTCGGATTATACACCGTGAAAAATAAGGGGGCGATTCGCCCCGTAAGTGCCTGTTGGGTCTGCCAAGGGAAGACGCCGTCTCTCTCTCTCTCTCTCTCTCTCTCTCTCTCTCTCTCTCTCTCTCTCTAGATTCGAAGTTTCGTCCCCGGAGGAAAATATAGGACTTCGTTCTTCTTTTTCATTTATATTCATTTTTCATGGCTAGTCTCTCGCGAGCGACTTAGGAACAAGATATGTGCGGTGTTGTTAGTCATTTATTTTTATTTTTTTTGTTGGGGGGAGGGTGGGGTTGGGGGGTGCGAGCTATTCGGCTGTGTGGAGATGGAAGATGGAAATTCTTTAAGAATGGGTTAAGTCCCTGGCTGGGTGGATCGGATTTGTATGGGCGTTTGTATGTC
>NC_087204.1:98437363-98469863 GCF_015104395.2 Macrobrachium nipponense
CAATCCTCGTAAAGTTGAGAGGAGGAGGAGGAAGAAGTAAAAAAAAAAAGAAAAAAGGGCAGAAGATAAAAAGCAAAAAAGCAACAACAACAACAACACCGAGGAAGTAATGAGGCGACAGAAAATGGGGAAATGAAGAAAACGTAATTTCCTGAGCCGGTCGAAAAGTCAGAGAGAGAGAGAGAGAGAGAGAGAGAGAAAGAAAAGGGGGCGACCACAGGATGCTAGTATATAGTAAGAAGAAGAAGTTCGCTCAGGGGACAGGAGACAAGTAAATCTATATAGTGGTTGGTGGTTCGCTCTCCCCTTATATAGAGTCCCGAATTAAAATGTGCGGTGATTCTCGGTGGTGGATTCCGCCCGATGTCATATTATCTTTCTTTTCCTCCTTTCTTTCTTTTTTTCTTTTGTTCTTTTTTATTTTTTTTCACTCTCGGGTGCTGTGGATCACAAGGCCTGTAATTTAATTTTCTTTCGTTGTGATTCCTTTTGGGAGCGATATGAATGAAAGCTATCTTCGCTGGGAGGCTGTAAAAGATTTCTTCGAAGATAAGGAGAGAGAGAGAGAGAGAGAGAGAGAGAGAGAGAGAGAGAGAGAGAGAGAGAGAGAGAGAGAGAGAGAGAGAGAGATTTAATGTATAAAATTATGCTAGGTAATTTAACTATAATGCGACAGAGAGAGAGAGAGAGAGAGAGAGAGAGAGAGAGAGAGAGAGAGAGAGAGATTTAATGTATAAAATTATGCTTGATAATTTAACTATAATGCGACAGAGAGAGAGAGACAGAGAGAGAGAGAGAGAGAGAGAGAGAGAGAGAGAGAGAGAGAGAGAGAGATCTTTAGTTAATGTATTAATGTATAAAATTATGCTAGGTATTTTAACTAAAACGCTGAAATTGGATCACCTTTTTTTTATTTAGCTTGTATAATGAATGATTTTTTAATCGAGTTTCATGTGAGAAAATAGCCAAAGGTTAATAATAGCTATCGTGATCTTATGACAAGGACTTATTTTTGATGGCCGCATTAGAGGGGTCTGATAAAGGAATTCTTTTATGGCTTAAGTTTGGAACACTTTCTAACCCGGATATTTCTTGCTTGAAAATTTTGGGCAAAGGACTTTAATGCAAGTATCTTTTTCCTATTTTCATTTAATTTTATTTTATTTCAGTGACGTGGTTGGCATGGTCTTTACCTGCCACCTCGGTGGCCGCGAGCGTGTTCGATTCTCGGGAATTCCATTGAGGGGTCAGAGATATGTATTTCTGGTGATAGAAGTTCACTCTCGAAGTGGTTCGGAGGTCACGTAAAGCTGTTGGTCCCGTTGCTGAATAATCACTGGTTCCACGATACGTTAAAACACCATACAAACAAATAAACAAACAAAAACAAGCAATCAAATGTAGACTTTGGGATTATAGAGGAGTTTCGAATACGGCAGTTAAGTAGAACATTTCCAAACATACTGAATCAAATGTAAGAATGTCATTGAAATGATTTAATGGCAAACCTTTGTGTGAATGTGTCTGAGACGTTTGTCATACGCATTTTGTTTGTCGTGGCTCAAGAGAGAGAGAGAGAGAGAGAGAGAGAGAGAGAGAGAGAGAGAGAGAGAGAGAGAGAGCAGAAAACTCTTAACCTCGATGTTTGGTGGAGCCAATCGCTTCGACCCCAAAAGTTTGATGAACAAGCCAGTTGTTATTTCAAGTTCCGAACGTAAAGATACAGTTGCGAGCACCAGAGTTCGAATGAAACCTTTTCAATCTGGGCAGCTCGAACGTATATAAGATTGACTCGCGGAAGACGTTTGAACGTTTTGGGTTTCGAAACATGGTATCGAAACATTGGTCGAACTACCTTTTGCCTCGAATTGCAAGTGGGCAAGGAGATGAAGGTGACGGTTTAGATGTTTGGGAAAATGTGTCAAAGTAATAGAAATGATGAAGAATGTTTCAGATGGAATAAAGGTCAGGAAAGGTTATGATGAAGTGAGGAAAGGACATGGAGTAAGAGTGAGAGAAGTTGCATAGTGATGAGAGAACAAAGGAAAATTTATGGTGAAGATATGAATGAAGAATACGAGGATATCAAACTAGGAACGAAAAGAAAGCTGTAGAGTGAGGGAAAAACAAATGATATTTAAAAAAGCCGGAAAGCAAAAAAAAGAAAAAAAAATTAAATAAATAAAATAAATAAATAAATAAATGGAATAAAGGAAAAACGGAAAAGAACAATATACTTGTATCGTGCAGAACAATAAAGGGGTTGGAGAAATTATGTAAACAGTTGAGAAGAGCAGAAAGGATAAGGTAAAAGAATAATAAATGCTGTAATGAAAGGGCAGTTAGGAAACAAGATTGATAAGAAGTGTGATTGGATGAATGGAATAAGGAAAAGTAAAAAATCTTAGTAGAGAAAGGTGAGGAAAGGAGATGAAATAAGTAAGAGCTGTTAAATGGATAAGGAAACGATGAAAAGATTGTAAATAATACAAAATGGATAGAGGACAAGAAAAATGAATTGACTGAATGATTAAGTGAAGAAAAATAAGGTAAGAAGTGAAGAAATTGCTTGGAAAAAGAATATAAAAATGTCTTAAAGTAAAAACCAAAAGAACCAATGTAAGATTGAAGAAAGACCAAGAAAGAGGGTTGAGGAAAGTTGGCAAGTGAAGAAAGGGTTATGAAAAATGAGAGAAAAAAAAGCTGTAAAGGAATAAGAAAGGAATATGCGAATTTTTCATATGAGTGACATGGAGGAGAAGGTGAGGCATTTGGTGGCTGGAGTAGTGAAAGGAAAGAGGATTCTTGGAGGGCATTATGTTGACAAGCCAAGAGGAACAGGTAGATAAAGTGTGTCTGCAAAACATCAGGATAGAATCCTTGCCTTTCTCTCTCTCTCTCTCTCTCTCTGAAAAGAGACCCGTGCTCTATCTCTGTGTGAAAAGAGACCCGTGCGCGCGCTCTCTCTGAAAAGAGACCCCAGCTTTCTCTCTCACTTTTTCTGAAAAGAGACCTGTGCTCTCTCTCTCTCTCTCTCTCTCTCTCTCTCTTGAAAAGAGACCTATGGTCTCTCTTTCTGAAAAGAGGCCTGTGGGCTCTCTCTCTCTCTCTCTCTCTTCTCTCTCTCTCTCTCAACGTTTTTCCAGCAACGTTTGATCGTCCGTCCTTCCAAGCGACGCCGAGGCAGTTGTAGTAGTAGCGAGACCTCGGGAGGAGGAGAAAACGCAGAAATTCGTAGAATAAAAGAGAAGGATAAGGGGACGGAGAAATAATGAGCAGGAAAAAGGAAAAGGTGGAGAGAAGACGGAGTGGTATGAGAATTCCCTCCGCCCCCTTGTGTGTGTGTGTGTGTGTGTGTGTTGAGTGTGTAAGTGTGTGAGTGTGTGTGTGCGTGCGAACAGAGTGCGTGTTGCCATCCCATAATTGTGATTTGCGACCCTCTCGTCCTTTCGCACGTCAGGAATTTTGCCTCCAGACGTCACCTATTTCAAATGCTTAACGGTGGTTGTTCTGGGGGCTTAGATCTGACACAGCGAATATTGGGTTATTGAAGAAGAAAACTTTTTGGGAGGGAAGAAGAAGAAGAAGAAGAAGAAGAAGGTGTCAGAGAGAAGTAGGGGTGTGAGACCCTGGCTATATAGCCCTCCCTGCCATTCTTCAAGCAATGAGTAATTGGTTCGTATCTCACCCCAAGGGAAACCTACATTATAGACACCTCTGTTTTTTTTCCCTTCTTCAGGTTTTTTTTCCTTTGATGCATTGTGTCGTATCTTCAATATAACCATTTTCATTTTGCTGGCGCGCATTCGCGAGTCACATTTTTTGGGGGGTGGGGTTGGGGAGGTAACAGTGAGCCAGTGTTATTTATTATGTTCCAGCTTGTTGTGTTTGTCCCGTCTTTTCCCCAGCTTCTCTTGTCATTTATCTGGGGATTTTGGAATCCTGGTAACTTGAGCTGATTTATAGAGCGTATCTTTTTTCACGGATTACAAGAAGTGATTGAGATTTCTGACGTTGACAAGGGACAGCGCCACATGAAGAAGTCTTTTCTCCTTTCCTGTCACTTGGAAATGGACAGAGCTGTGTAATTAACTTCCCTGAATACCGAGGCGCGCTTTTGGACAGCGGGTTGTCAGTTTTTGTTGATTCTGACGAAACGCGAAATCATGCAAAGAATGAACGTTTCTTCATTCCTGTCACTTGGAAATAGACAGGGCTAGGTAACTAACTCCCCTGCATCCTCCCCAGGTGCACCTTTGGACAGTGGGTCGTCTGGTTTTGTTCATTCTGATAAAATGCAAAGTCATGGAAGGAATTAATGGAAAATTAATTTGATTCAGCGAATCAAGAGTAAGGTGTCGAAAAAGGACTTTATTTTGAAGTGTCCAATAATGACTTTAGAAGAATTATTGGATTATGTACACGAAATAAAGAAGCCGTATTATTTAACATCACTTTTGTTCCTTTTACGGAATAGCATACTAAATATTATGGAACGATCACACTGTAAGGTTTATATATAGCGTACTTTTAACAGGGTCTATAAGTACAGATATATTCTGGGAATGGTACCGGTGGCTTAGGTTTGAAATGTTACGGATTTATAGTTTGTTTATTTTAATTTTTTAAATTTTTTTGCGGCATTCACTTGTGAAATGGATATTGAAACTGATGATAAAAAGTAGTGTAATGGAATGGTTATTGCCTTTTACTCAAAAGTCCTTGGCATTTTTGTAATGATTATGTTATTGATTTCTTCGTATCTTAACGCTTGTCCTAATATTTTTTGTACATTCCTTGTCATATTTGCCATGAACAAAATTAAGCTCGCATACACATGTATTTACAACGTGTTACTTTGAACTCTTTTGGTTTGGTAAACATGTTGTTCCCTGTGGATAACTTTGATGAGAATTTTTACATTCCTGGGAAAAAAAAGAAAAAAAAAAACGTGTGCAGATGGATTTCTTATATTCCCATTCCTGTTAGTCACTGTTACTAATGAATGGTAACTCTTCATTGGTGATGGATCACTACTACAGAAATGCTTGTAGAGACTTTAGATGAAGTTTCTTTAAATAATGGGAAAAAATCTTTCACTACATCAGTTGTGATAGCTTAGAAGATAGTTTTATCACATACTGAGATTCGCATGTCTGAAAAGTTTTTTTTAGATCTTTGTCAGTCCAGTGGGTTTGTTTTGGAGGTCAAGATCTCGGCTTCGCATTGTTTTAATACCACGGAAGACTTTTTTTTTTTTTTTTTTGGGAGGGTGGGGGGGAGGGGTGAACTTTTGAAGTTGAAAATTTGCACCGACGTCATCACATACACAAAATTTCCTCAAACTTGAATAAATGAAGGAATGGCGACATCATCGAAAAGCTAGAACTAGAATTGGAGATAGTATTTCTCTCTCTCTCTCTCTCTCTCTCTCTCTCTCTCTCTCTCACACACACACACACACACACACACATTTAATACGAACTCATGTGAGAAAAGTAATGGATTCATAGTTGGAAAACTAAAAATTGATTTGGGTTAAGTAGTGGAAACCCCCCCCCCCCTCTCTCTCTCTCTCTCTCTCTCTCTCTCTCTCTCTCTCTCTCTCTCTCTCTATTGAACACGAACTCCTGTGAGAAAATATCCCAAGAAACCTGCCTTGTGAAGTCTGCAAACATTTGCACCTGTCGAGTTCGATACAAAGGACCCTGATGTTTTCCAGTGACATCGTGTCATGCTCTGCAAAGCAGCTCTCATGCCGTTTTGTGAGTCACTCTGATCTCCAGGGGTTCTCTAGAGGCAGTTTTTTGGTCATTTTTTTTTATATATATATAAATGCAGTGTTTCTTGGAATGCATACGAGTTACTTTCATCTACAGGGGTTCTCTAGAGGCAATTTTTTGGTAAATTTTTTTTTTTTTACAAATACAGTGTTCCTTGGGATGCATACGAGTCACTCTGATCTACAGGGATTCTCTAGAGGCAATGTTTTTTTTATAGATAAAGTGTTCTTTTGAATGCTTACTAGTTACTTTGATCTACAGGGGTTCTCTAGGGGCAATTTTTTGGTATTTTTTTTTTTTTTTTTTTTTATTTTTTTTTTTTTTTTTTTTTTTTTTTTTTTATAAATACAGTGTTCCCTTGAATGCATACGAGTCACTCTGATCAACAGGGGTTTTATAGAGGCATTTTAAAAAAAAATAAAAAAAATAATACAGTGTTCCTTGGAATGCATACGAGTCACTCTGATCAACAGGGGTTCTCTAGAGGCATTAAAAAAAAAATAAATACAGTGTTCCTTGGAATGCATACGAGTTACTCTGATCTACAGGGGTTCTCTAGAGCCTACGTTTTTGGTCGTTTTTTTATATATATAAATACAGTGTTCCTTGAATGCATACGAGTTACTTTGATCTACAGGGGATCTCTAGAAGCATTTTTTTTCATAAATACAGTGTTCCTTGAATACATACGAGTTACTTTAATCTACAGGGGTTCTCTAGAGGCATTTTCTTTTGATAAATATAGTGTTCCTTTGAATGCATACGAGTTACTTTGATCTACACGGGTTCTCTACAGGCACCTTTTTTTTTTATTTCAGGTTTCTTTTTTACAACTACATTGTTCCTTTTAATGCATACGAGTTACTTTGATCTACAGCGGATCTTTACAGGCAATTTTTTCAGGTTTTGTTTTATAACTACAGTATTCCTTTGAATATATAAGAGTCACTATGATCTACAAGGGGGGGGGGGGATCCCTAAAGGCAATTTAATTTTTATGCTGTTGTAAGGTACAAGGGATCTCTCGAGAATTTTGTCTATTCATTTCAGTTTTCTTGTATAAATACAGTGTTGCTTTGAAATCATGTGTCTGTGGTTTACAAGGGATCTTTTGGGGCAATGTTTTTTTATTCAATTTTTTTTTGTATAAATACAGTGTTCCTTTGCTTACTTGTGAGTACTGTGATCAACAGTGGATCTCTACGGGATTTAAAAAAAAATTTATGCCAGTTTTTTGTTTGTGTAAATACAGTGTTGCTTTGAATGCATGTGTCACTGTAGTTTACAGGTGATCTCTAGAGACAATGTTTTTCAGTTTTTCTTTTCTTATAAATAGTGTTCCTTTGATTACTTGTGATCTCTACAAGATTTTTTTTATTTATGCCAATTATTTATTTGTATAAATACAGTGTTGCTTTGAATGCATGTGTCACTGTAGTTTAGAGGTGATCTGTAGAGACAATGTTTTTTCTTTATTTCAGTTTTTTTATATAAATACAGTGCTCCATTGATTACTTGTGAGGCACTGTGATCAACTGGGGATCTCTACAGGAATTTTTTTCGTTTTTTTTGTATAAAATACAGTATATCTATGTAGAATGCATTTGAGTCACCGTGATCTACAAGGGGATATCCAGTGACAATCGTAGATTCAGTTTACATTTTTACATAAATGAAGTCTTGCAACGGATGCAGCTTCACCATATCGGGAAACGGGCTGCATTTTCGTTTCTTTTCTGCAATATGTCGGAATATATTATTTTCGAGTCATTTGTTTGCTTTCTTGCACCCGTCTCTTATGACGGCACAATTTCCCGTCCAATCTGTCTTTTTCCTTCCCTCCGTTCTCTCTCTCTCTCTCTCTCTCTCTCTCTCTCTCTCTCTCCTCCCACATTCCCGCTTTCGTTCTCTACCTCCATCCCTCCCTCCTACTCCTTCTCTGGCCAACCCCTCCCTACTTTTTTTCTTCTCTCTCTCTCTCCCTTCTTCGTATATTCACCTCTCTTATCGGGTCATTTGTCGTATTCGCCGGAACCAGTTGGACACACCTGGGCCCCAAATTTACGAGAGGCCAAATTGCCCCGCTGAGGAGCACAGTTTATCTAACCACTGAAACCAATTTGAGACCATTTGCTCTCAACAATCGAACCATTTGTATTCTCGCCTAATCTTAACATTGTTCACTTTTTCAACGCGCTCTCTTTAACGAGACTTTTTACAGGTTCGCTGTCTGTCTGTCTGTCTGACCGTCTCTGTCTGTCTGAAAGTTGTCCATCTGGCCTATTCGAATTTTTTTGCGGATTTTATGTTTTTTATTTTTTCTATTTTTTGTGCACTGTTGATTCGGCCAGACAAAAATCATCAGTACGTTCCCCTTTTAAGTCAGTTTTCATAAGAGTAAGGTGAATTTTTGGGGGGTTTATTTCTCTACTTTTGTTCCATCAATAAGGTCTGGATATCTATGTGCAGAACCTCGCTTTATTTCTAGATGGATGTCATAAACTCGTTCATTTTTAAAGGCCGATAATTTGACAGCTCATCGCCCGCATGTTGGATCAATTTAAAAAGGGAAGATAAAGTTTAAAGGTGGAAAGAAAGAAATGTTGTTTAACCTTAAAATGAACAGTAGACCTCCTCTTGCAATAATAGAAAAAAAACTATAAAGCTGGACTGTGTCTATATTACATAAATTTTTAGAATTTCTCTCATACATATGGCTTTAAAAAATCCTCAGTAACGCGTGATTGCGTTTCCAGCGTCGTTCATGTGGTCCTAGCTAGCTAAACAAACACACCGTCTTTCACGAATACTGATTAGAACTAATAGTACATTAGCAAATCCATAATAGCGCCATTTGAGACCACACCCGCAGCTGTGACCACTCAGTTCGTCCATTATCATAATTGTTCGTTCACATCAAGACAGCATTTTTGATCAGTTGTATTAAGAGCGATTGTTTTGATATTATCCGGCTACTTCTCAGGAGTTCAAGCTAAGATGTATTGCATTACTACCCGATAACAATTCACCTTGTGCTTAAGTAAATCTCTGTTATCGTCTGTGATGTCTTTCAAATGAACACTTGTATTTTTTGGAAGCTTGAATTTCAAATCAGTGGCATCTGTAAGCTTGTCCCATATGAATTATCTTATCTTCTGAATAATAATAATAATAATAATAATAATAATAATAATAATAATAATAATAATAATAATAATAATAATAATAATAATAATCACTCATCAATGTCACAATACCACGGGACACCAGAGTAGATGAGAAAGAAAGAGAAAATTTTTTATAAGTATCAAGACCTGAAAATAGAAATAAGAAGGATATGAGATATGCCACTGAAAATTGTACCTTTCATCATAGGAACACTAGGCACGATCACAAGATCCCTGAAAAGGAACCTGGAAAAATTTGATGCTAAAGTAGCTCAAAGATTTCATGCAGAAGAGTGTGTTTTGGAAACGGCGCACATAGTAAGAAAAGTGATGGACTCCTGAGGAAGCAGGATGCAACCTGGAACCCCCACACTATAAAACCACTCAGTCAAATAGGATGGCTGAAAAAAATTGTAAAAGAAATAATAATAATAATAATAATTTTATTTCTTTCAGATCGTGGTGGTAAGTACCCTGGTAAAAATCTTGCCTTATGTATGTTGCAAGGGGTTATTATGAACATTCGTGGAATAATCGCTCAGGTAAGCCTCTTGAGATGTTAATCTGTATCTGAATTTCCCGAATAGCTCGAGCTGCCATGGGACTGGGAATAACACTTCCGTAAAGCTATCGTTAAGACTTAATAACCGCTGCTATTTAATGCAATGTAGCCACTAAGATACTGGTAACCGCTCTGCCTTTGAAAATAACCTTAAGTAGGCGTGAAACTCCTGCTTGGTCAGCCTTGATAGTGAGATGCGGTCGGCTGCGGTGAAGATAATTGTGCAGTCGTGGAACTGGAATTTTACGTCTCGTATTAGGATTTGAGAGACTGTGAAATGAACGTGAGACGATTATGAGAGTCCTGTTTAGTTGGTAATTGGAATCACATGGAATTGATATTATGACGGTTATGTTAATCCGAAGTGGACTGATATGGAGAGTAATCGAGACTTATTCTTCAAGTTGCTTGGCTAAACATGGGCGCGTTTCATTCATTTTTCATCTGCAGACTTTATTTTTACTACGTTACTTTGCCGTACCTCCTTTCATATTCTTTTTTTCATTCCTTTTACTGTGCCTCCTTTCATATTCTTTCTTCTATCTTACTTTGCTGTTTTCATGTCCATTCCTGCATCTTGTTTTTCGCCATCTTCTGTCTATTGTTTCATAGCGCAGCTGCGAGGTTTTCCTTTCAAACTTTTTACTCTCAATTTTCTTTCAGCGTTGAATGACCACCTAGGTCCCAGCGCTTGGAGATTGGATTAAACTGTACATTCTATTCTGCAAACTACAGGTGGTCTCACTTTTTGTGCGAAGCGCGGATTTCCGCATGAAATAACCGATAGATCAGTGAAACAACAAGAATGACTCTCGGAAGCGTCATTACGATTTATCCCTTGAGAACAACGAAAAACAAAAAAATGAAGATTCTTGAATAATTTGGCTAAAGTGGCCAATTTACGACCTTGTCCATACACCCCCATCCCCTCCCTCCTCTCTCTCTCTCTTCTCTTCTCTCTTCTTCTCTCTCCCGTCTCCTCTCTCCACTCTCCATGCTGGCCTAAAGAGGAATTTGCACCTCTGGGAAATTTCGCATCCATCAGGTAATAGCATTCGTCCATTAACTCGACTTTTTTTTTGTCTAGTTTTTGTTAAAGCAGCGGCTATTATTTGCTCTCAAGGCACAAAAGGAGAGTAAAATAGAAGGACAAAGGGGAATTGGTGGGTAAAAATGAAAATAGGAGAGAGAGAGAGAGAGAGAGAGAGAGAGAGAGAGAGAGAGAGAGAATCAGGAAGAGTAAATTGTAGGGGGTGATTACTAACTAGGAAAAGGAGAGAAAACGGAATCAGGAAGATTAAATTCTAAGGGGTGATTACTGACTAGGAAAAGGAGAGAGAGAGAGAGAGAGAATAAATTTTAGGGGTATTGACTAGGAAAATGAGAGAGAGAGAGAGAGAGAGAGATTAAATGGTTAACGTTAAGATGATAGAGAGATGAGTAAATTCTAAGGGGGGGGGGGCGGGTGGTGGTTAGTGACTAGGAAAAGGAGAAGAGAGAGAGAGAGAGAGAGAGAGAAGGGGTAGGGAGGAAAGACGAGAAATCAGGAAGAGTAAATTCTAGGGGTCAGTGACTAGGAAAAGGAAATGAACAGGTTAACGTCTACCAAGGCTTCCTAAACGCTAAATAAAGGATATCATGAAATTCCTCATTTTCGTTTCTCGGGGGACGTTCCCTCACTCCCAACGGCCTCCTGGAGGCTCTCGGTGGTGGTCGTTCGGGATTCATGAGCGTTCCCGGGTCTCAGGACACACACAGAGAGAGAGAGTGAGTAGGTAAATTATCCTCCTCTGCTGCTTCGTTCCTCCTCCTCGAGGTCGACCTCGAGTCAAGGCTGTTTCGGAGTGTTTGGTTTGCTCCCTCGAGGCACGCCTTCGGGAGCGTCGAGAGCAAGGAGTGGGTAAATGAGTGGAACACATCGTTATGTGTGTAAACAATACTGGGTGCTCTTATTTTCTCTCGAGTGGATTATATCCGCCCTCTCGGCTCCGTATCCTTTTAAAGATGTCGACTTTGGGGAGTGCGTGTACCAGAGTCGTTCTCTTTCACTCATTATAAATCTGTTACACGTCTTAAGATTAACACTAGTCGTGGGTCTTTAATATACAGTTCGACTTTCATTCATTTTCAGAACGCAGTGAAACGTTTCTCTGACAGTTCGACCATCTTTCATTTTCAGAACAGAGAGAAATGTGTCTTATACAATTCGACTCTCATTCATTCTCAGAATGCAGTGAAATGTATGACCGACAGTTCGACTTTCCTTCATTCTCAGAACAGAGTAAAATGTGCCTAATACAATACAACTTTCATTCATCCTTAGAAGAGAATGAAATGTGCTTTATACAATTCGACTTTCATTCATCCTTAGAAGAGAATGAAATGTGCCATATACAATTCGACTTTCATTCATCCTTAGAACAGAATGAGATATGCCTCATTCATTCATTCATTCATTCATTCAAGATCTGAGTAAAATGTGCCTCATACAATACAACTTCCATTCATTCTCAGAACAGAGTGAAATGTGTCTCGTACAATTCGACTTTCATTCATTCTCAGAACGCAGTGAAATGTGTCTCTTGACAGTTCGACTTTCATTGATCCTCAGAATAGAGTAAAATGTGCCTAATACAATATAACTTTCATTCATTCTCAGAACAGAGTGAGATATGCCTCATTCATTCATTCAGTCATTCAAGATCTGAGTAAAATGTGCCTCATACAATTCGACTTTCATTCATTCTCAGAACAGAATGAAGTATGTCTCATACAATATGACTTTCATTCATTCTCAGAACAGAATGAAGTATACCTCATTCATTCATTCATTCATGACCTCAGTAAAATGGGCCTAATAAAATTCAATTTTTATTCATCCTTAGAACAGAGTAAGATATGCCTCATTCATTCCTTCATTCATTCATTCTAGGTCAGAGTAAAATGTGCCTCATACAATTCGACTTTCATTCATTCGCAGAACAGAGTGAAATGTGTCTCATCCGCCGCTGAATAAAATCTCTCTTAATTTGACGCCCCGGAATTCGAGCTCGTCGCTGTTGCGTAAAACCAAACTTTAATGGAGACTTCCTTGTCTCCTGACCAATATTTTTACTAAGTTTTAGGAGAATCTGATTAAAAGTTTTTCCAGAAACCTTATTTGATGACTTCAAAAACTTTGTCGCTAGCATAACAGGCTGTGGAATGGGAATATATTCTTTTTTTTTTATTATTATTATTATCATCATTTAACACCGTTGCTTAGAATTGAATGTGTTTGTTAGGGCTGTCTTGTTTCAATTTAAACTTTTAGTTTTATGATAACTTACAGCTTGAATATTTAGATTCTTTGAAGAGTTAGTTTTTTTTTATTTTTTCAGACGGGTTTCAGCTCAGTAGCTGACTCAAATTGAGTTAAATCCATATGAAAAAAAAAAGAAAAAAACGAAAACGGGAATTAGGGGCTAAAATGTATGTAAATTATTCAGATATTTAATAGAGAGAGAGAGAGAGAGAGAGAGAGAGAGAGAGAGAGAGAGAGAGAGAGAGAGAAGGCTGAACACTTCACAAGAAGCTGCAAGATAAAGAGGTTGGCTTCTCTATCCATGCCGTCTTCGGGGAAGAGACGAAGACGACGACGACGGTGATGATGATGATGATAATGTTCCCTTTTTAAAAGGCGAATGTATTCATGCCTGCTGTCGAGGCATTGTTGAAATTTAATCGAATTACAAACACTGAATATGTACCGACGGGAGGAGAATCTCAGGAAAATATAAACAGTCTTTATTTGCATTTCTGAGTCGTCGGATGAGGAGTCCCCCGGTAAGAAACTTGGTTCGACAATAAGAGGAGTTGGAGAACGGCGAAGGATGCGCTAAGACATCCAGCCGTGTTTGTGCATGTATTCGTTTGTCGGCAAGAGAGAGAGAGAGAGAGCAGGAAGAGTAATTCTAGGAAGTAGTGACTAAAAACAGGAGAGAGTGAGAGAGAGAGGTGTAAAAAGGAATCAGGAAAAGTAAAATCTAGGAAGTAGTTACAAGGAACATGAGAGAGAGAGAGAGAGAGAGAGAGAAGAGAGAGAGAGAGAGAGATGTAGTAAAAGGGATCAGAAGAGTAAATTCTAGGAGGTAGTGATTAACAACAAGAAAGAGAGAGAGAGAGAGAGAGAGAGAGAAAGAGATGAGAGAGAGAGTAAAAGGGATCAGAAGAGTAAATTCTAGGAGGAGGTAGTGACTAGGAACAAGACAGAGAGAGAGAGAGTTGGCGGAAAGGATTAGATTTAGAGGTAAAGAGAACCCAAGTGTCCTCTCTCTCTTTCTCTCTCTTCCCTTCCCCTTCCCCCCCACCCCCCCAACTCCCCCTCGCAGAAAAGGCGTAAAATTATCCGACAGGAAATTAGATTACATGAGCCAAGAAGTGTCTCTAGGAGACTTCAAGTTGGTGGATCTCCTCTGCAATAACACCCTGACCTCTCCTCTCTCTCTCTCTCTCTCTCTCTCTCTCTCTCTCTCTCTCTCTCTCTCTCTCTGGGCTCTTAGTTTTTCTCTCCCTCTCTTGGAACATATTCTCTCCAGTCCCTTTATTGCTTCCATTTGTTTTCGTTCTCTGTGTCTTGTAACTCACTTTGACTCTTCCATCGCCATTTTTCAAATACTCCCTTTTTTACGCTGTTTAGTTTTGCCTTTGGTGTTTTTCTTTGTCCTTTTCATCGTCAGTTCTCGCCAGGTGTATGTCCATATCCCGTCGCTTTCTTTGTGCTTCGATTCCTTTCTCCTTTTGTTTTGTTTTTATACCTTTTCTGTGTTGCCACTTCGCCTAACCTGTAGTCTTTGAGTGTTTTTACTTTTTAAATGTTGAATGGAATTTCCTCCATTACCCCTCATTTTTAATTCTGTGGAAATTTGTAATTTGTCATTCAGTAAATTCCATCTTTTTAGGTACTTTCCTCCTCCTCCTCCTCCTCCTTTCCTCCTCTCCTCCTCCTCCTCCTCCTCCTCCTCCTCCTCCTCCTCCTCCTTACTCTCATCTCTCCTTTCTTCTGTGCTTTTTCACTGTTAACTGGAATATATTCTAATATTCCTTATTCAGAATTCATAAAAAGTTGTAATCAGTCAGTCAGTGAAGTCCATCTCGATTGTCCTCCTTTTCTTCTTCCTCATTGCTTCTTCTTCTTTTAAGTGGTATATGGATTTTTTTCATTCCATATTTTGATTCTATAAAAATTTGTAAGCTGTCGTTCAGTGAAGTCCATCTAATAGGTCCTTCCCCTCCTTTTCCTCCTCTTCTTTGGTTCGTGTCTCTCATCTTTCCTCCTCCTCCTCCTCCTCCTCCTCCTCCTCCTCAGATCGACTTGAAAGACCCCCTTCTCCTCGTTAAGTAACAGGGCTTGTTGGAGAAATACCTTTTCTCGGCCACTATCCATCCTCCCTCTGTTATTTTTTTTTTGTTCAAGGTACACAGATGCATTGCAGGAATTGAAAAGACGTCGTTGCGGGGAGATATATGGACCTCTCGCTGCAACGAGAGACAGAGGACGCAGAAGGTAACATAGGCCGACATTGCTTTTGTTTTTTTCTCTGTGGTCTCCCGTGTTTTGTGTTCGGCAATGGGATATTCTACCGCTGTTTTTTATGCCATTCCATCCTCCTATTCAGACGTGGGACTTTGTGTTGCAGTGGTTGCATAGCGGTGTCTCGCGTGTTGAGGGATTGTGGCATCGATGGGGCTTGCATTTTGTGTGTACAATAGCGCATTGTGATTTCCTTGTGGCTATGATATATTGCGATATGGTGCTGGTATATCTTTCATTTTCCTCACATTCTTAAAGTATGTCTACTGGTGAAATAATGTCATTCAGTTCTGTTCGGACAGTCATTGCAAATTTGCGGAGAAACTCGAAATCGCGGTTTGTGAACTCACTTTTGGAGAGAGAGAGAGAGAGAGAGAGAGAGAGAGAGGATGGTAATTGAGAAAAAAACCCTAATTCAAGATTGGCTCTTTTATGTTTAATCCTCATTTATTTCCCATTTCTGCCAGTTTTCTTGTCCCTCCTCGTGGAGGGATTTTCCCCGGCTCCTATAACCTTCCTTCCTTCGAGAGGCGTGGCTGCCGCTTCCGTCCAAATTAGATCTATACAGGGTATGGGCTACATAAAGACATTGGGTTGACATTCCAGTTTGCTTCTGCATTCTGAAAGAAGATGAATTTTTTGTGTATGTTCTTGACAGTAACATATCCACATAGGGGGGTTTGTACCGTCAGTGCACCTCAGGCGTGGTGCACTGTACGCATTATTTAAGGTTCTTTACAGCGTCCCTTCGGCCCCTAGGTGCAACCCCATTCATTCCTTTTGCTGTACCTCCTTTCATATTTTTCCTTCCATTTTGCTTTCCATTGTCGAGGTTTTCTTCCTGTTACACCTTTGTAACCTTTTACCCTCAATTTCCCTTTCAGCACTGAATGACCTTATAGGCCCCAGCGCTTGGCGATTGGCCTTAATTGTATATTCTGTTCCATTGACAGTAACTACTTTATGTACTGAAGGTAGAATGTGATCAGTCAAGATTATGGGATGAATATCGTAAAACCTAATTCGATAACATTACCGGTACCGGGTGTCATCCAGCGAGCCAATTAATTTTTACAACACAATTAGAGATTTATATTTACACACTCGTTGAAAACGCACTCTCGCACGAAGATTGAACACATCGAATCGGCTAATTAAGAAATTATGCTCGTAGCCGTCTCCATTATGGTATTTCTTGCTAATTACGGCCGCCGATATTAATTATAATCTTTAATGAGGATCATCTTTGATCGCAGTCCAATTTTTTCCCTGTCGTAATTAGCTGTACAAAGCCAATGGTTCATTAGAGACTCACTCTCTCTCTCTCTCTCTCTCTCTCTCTCTCTCTGTTGTTTCCCGTCCGCGTGCCTTTGGCTTCTTTTGAAGCAATTACCGAGTTCCTTATTGCATTATGTTTTCTCGTACTTTTATCTGGGTTTGCTGCTACCTTTTCTGGAAATCTTTTTAATCTGATTGTGATATTGATGTCTGTTTTTGTGTTCCTTCTTTTCTGTTTACCATCTTTTTCCTCTTATAGTCCATTCATTATGTATATTTTTTTTCTGGGTTTGCTACCTTTTGTGGAAATCTTTTTCATTTGATTGTTATATATTGATGTCTGGGCATATTTTTTATCTGGGTTGCTGCTACCTTTTGTGGGAATCTTTTTCATTTGATTGTTATATATTGATGTCTGTGTTTCTGTTCCTTTTTGTCTGTTTACCATCTATTTCCTTAAATAGTCATTCATTATGTATATTTGGTATTTTTTTCTGGGTTTGCTACTTTTTGATATTCATTCATTCTATATTTTCGGTATTTTTCTAGATTTGCTTGTTTTTAATGAATCTGTTTTAGTGGAATTTTGATGTTATGTTATTCTTTTGGATTTGCTTTGTTTACTATCTTTTTCTTGTTGCTGACATTCGTGTTAATTTTCATATATTATATTTGTTATTTTTTCTGTGCTTCCTTTTAAGGACATTTTTTTGTGTAATTTTGATTTATATTTTTCTCTCATTTAAAAAAAAATATTTTTTTCTACTCCTTTCATGCTGCTTATATTCATATTTATTTTATATTACATTTTGGTATTTTTTCTGATTTTTTACTTTTTATGGGAATCGTTTTAGTGCAGTTTTGATCTCTCTCTCTCTCTCTCTCTCTCTCTCTCTCTCTCTCTCTCTCTCTCTCTCTCTCTTCTTTGCTGCTATCTTTCTTTTTTAGTGCTATCTTTTTCTTTTGCTGCTATCTTTTTTTGCCTGCTATCCTCTTTTTGCTATCTTATTTTATTATTATTTTTTTTTGCTGCTGACATTCACATTCATTTCAATATTTGCCATTTTATTGTGTCAATTCATTGCATATTCCCGCTTCCACCCTATCCATCCCTTCAGTTTAATAAAGCATTAGCGAGCTTACCCTTCTGTGCATCCTCACTCATCACCACCACTTCTTTCCCTGCGTCTTCCGCAATATGACCATTCTTTCCTCCTCATACTTCACGTCTCGGCTCGAATTCTCTTCCTCTTATTTGATTTTCATTCGAATTCGCTTCCTCCCCTCGCGGTATTATCCCGGTATATATTAGCCATGACTGCCGGGCGTAGAGACGCTGCGAGTGAGTTACGTCGGTCATTCCTGTGAATGTCGACCGTATCCGATGGGTTAAGTGATACCCGACAACAGTTAAAATGGCCCTTCATTGACCTGTATTAATAAATAGTTCACGCGAGACGCGAAGTCTTGTGAAAACTGTCGAAGAGAGTGACTCCAAGAATCGCCCTCCCACCTTCAGGCGTTGTGTGTTTCCGAAGTTATAGTTTTAAATCTTCTCCCATGACGTGGGTTTCGGGATATTCCGTTGGCTGTCGTATTTGTTCAAGCCTTTGCGGTCTAGCCTTTGTGTGGTGTGTGTGTGTGTGTGTGTGTTTTTTTTTTTGAGTGGAATATACGAAAAATTTCTGATTTGTGCAGTTACCTCTGTGGTCTATTTTTTTTTCTACAATGAAATACATTAACTCTCTGATTTGTACAATTACATCTTCGATTTTTTTAGAAGGAAATATACGAAAAATTTCTGATTTGTGCAATTACCTCTGTGGTCTAGTCTGTTTTTTCCTAGAATAAAGTATATGAACTCTGATTTGTACAATTACCTCTGTGGCTTAGTCTGGGTTTTTTTTAAAGAATGAAATATATGAAAACACTGATTGGTACAATTACCATGGTGGTCTAGTCTTTGAATCTTTGGTATTTATTATATGTACTGTCTGATTTGTACAATTATTCACGCGTCATTTAAAAAAATATTTCATTTTTCATCAGATACAAACAAAATGTTGGATTTTCTTATTAATCTTGCAAAAATTAATTGAACGGTCTTTTGATATTCGAAGAAGGCTGTTGTGGAAAAAATAGAAATTAATTTGTACACAAATTCACACGCCATTTTGAAAATTCAATCCCCCAAACTCACACGCCATTTTGAAAATTCAATCCCACAAACTCACACGCCATTTTGAAAATTCAATCCCACAAACTCACACGCCATTTTGAAAATTCAATTCTTCATTATCATCAGATACAAAAAAGATTTTGGATTGTTTATTGCAAATACTGATTGAATAGTCCTCCTTGATATGAGACTTTCTTATACGAAGGAGGCTGTTATGGAAAAAGAAAAGAATAAATAAAACTGGATCTCGTCTTCATCCAGCAATATCCCAGTAGCTTGGAAATGGGGCCAGGTAATCTCTGGTAGAATCCTCTGAATGTGACTTGTAATTTTGCAGAATAACAGTTAACTGTAATTGCTTCTTTCCGGGAGGTATGAAGAAACCGAGATGAACACTTTCATATACGTTGCTTCTTTTTTATTCTTTAAATCCCTTCCCCATTTTTTATAGAGAGAGAGAGAGAGAGAGAGAGAGAGAGAGAGAGAGAGAGAGAGAGAGAGATACGTGGGTATCCGAGGGTAACGTGGAAATGTTTATATATGTAAAAGGCATTTTGATATAACTGTCCCACAAACATTCTGATGATTTTTGGACTTCGCTTTGTTGGAAAAAAAATCGTCATGAATATAATGAATATGAATTGCGAAAATGTTTGTCTGTTTAAAGGGAACCATTTTTGTGAGGTCTAGCTTCTTCGTATTTAATATCTCTCTCTCTCTCTCTCTCTCTCTCTCTCTTCCTGTATCTTGAAACCTTCTTCATGCGTCAAGCACAAAGAGCATCTTAAGAGACATGCTTTTTTATGCTTTCCAGGTACATAAACGTAACGAAAATAATGCTGAGTTGTCAAGGGAACGATCGTTTATATTATTACTCATATTTCCCTTGGCTTTGACCTTTTCTGGCCCAGATCGGAGGTTCCTCGTTGGACGAATGGGTTACGTGCTCGCCTACCTCCTCCGTAGTCCCCGAGTTCGGTTCCTCGTTCTGCCAACGTAGAATCAGAGGAATTTGTTTCTGGTGATTAGAAATTTATTTCTTGATATAATGTGGTTCGGATCCCACTATAAGCTGTAGGTCCCGTTACTAGGTAACCAATTGGTCCCTAGCCCCGTAAAATTTTCTAATCCTTCGGGCCAGCCTTTGGAGAGCTGTTAACCAGCTCAGTGGTTTGGTTAAACTAAGATATACATAACTTTGGCCCAGATCGAAATAATTCAGGCCACAAGGGTTCCAGCGCTTGGCCTTGGGTATACATTTTATATGCAATTCCAATTCTTACAAAAGAGACAACTGAGTATTCTTTTCAGTCGAATGTTGAAAGGATTCTAAGATAGTACGTTAGTTATTTGTTTCAATTCTAACTCATTCATATGATGATCTGCCGGTAAATTGTTACAAACGAGACAGCGGAGTATTCTATTCTGTTGATTGTTGAATGGATTGCAACATAGTTCGTTGGTAGTTTGCGTCAGTTCTAACTCTTTCATATGATTTGTAAATAAATGTTTTCAGTCATCGTTTACCTTAAAGCATGGTTCTTGTTGCTCTCCACATTGCTAGAACATACCCTTACCATTCTTGTGGAGTTAGACTCCATACTTCATTTTACCTGCAGGAATATAATAAGGGGATAGTACTGTTAGGGTGTTAGGTCAGTCCGACTGCCAGATCTTATCTCGACGTAATCTTGTCCACCCCATCTGCTGTTCATCATCACAGCTAAAGATTTGTTAGTGCCATATGAATGGGTACGTATGTAGCTTGCGAGGAGCTCTAAATGGTGAGGCTTCAACCTCCCCCTGCTCCTGGTGCTGATTTTGGGCTAAATTATATTCGTGGAAAGTTTTCTGTCACCTTTACATTCACATTCTGTGCACCCGATTACCAGTTCCTGCTTTCATAGTTACCTTTTGAAGTCTGTTCTACTGAGGATTAAGACATCCGGTTTGATCTTCAACAGTCCCACGCTAGGAAAGTGACCGAAGTCTAAATTTACAGGTTTTATTATTCCGGATACTGTTGCAGTTTCGTTTGTTTTGAAATGGGACATTTTTATCCCATGTCAAAATTTAGAAAAGAATTCCTTATTTTTAATATTCCAGTATTTAAAATATGGAACTCTTATGTAAATTTTGACGTGGGATACAAAATTCCCCATTTCAAAACACACGAAACTGCAACAGTATCCGGGAAAGTAAAACCTTCCGTAAATTTCGACTTGGGTCACTGTTTTTAGCGTGGGATGCTCCCCGTTTCAAAGCATGACAATATTGGCAATTTGAGTGTGCTGTGTATTCATTAAGCTGCCCCGACCTAATTGCCTCTTGTCTGATAGCCCCTTTGGAACACGATAAGTTGGCCTGGTGCGTATCACACCACGGAATGAGATGGGCAAATTAATTTCGTCGTGCGTTGAAGAGCGCTATTGCTGTTACCGAGGGAGTTGCGTTTATTATAAATATTAATTATTATTGTCTCATGAATCTTGCATCATTTTTGCTATGGTTGTCGTGATTTGGCACACGACATATGGGTATTTATTTTCGATGTTAAACGTTCGAGAGTACTATTACTGTGTGAATTGCATTTATTTTAGCTATTATTGTCTCATGAGTTTTGCGTCATTTTTGTTATGATTATCTTGACTTACAAGATATGATGTGAGTGTTTATTATTGTCGATATTGTCGGTTTTGTTATCAGTGAATGAACGGTGCTTGCAGTATAAATATTACTGTAGCTTTCTTAGAACAGTATACTTTGCATTACTCGGCGGGGTCCTTCTACTTTGCGTTTCGTTGAAATAACCCAGGCGAATGACATTTCAGTCGTGTTTTTGATATAAAAACAGTAGTTTGTCGAAAACTTGATGATATTCTCCATCTGTAATTCAGCGAGACTACATCATGGGCATTGGGGCTTATTTAAGCAATGAGTTGACTTGTTACCTTGCTAAAGGTATCCATTTGTTTTTCTGCCAGATAGCGAGTTACTGTTAACGAGCTTTAAAGTATTCTTGTGTGGAATGAAAATAGAAAAATCACAATGTATGTATATTTATATATGTATATATGTATGTATGTATGTATTTGTGCCTATGTATGTGAAACTTCATGGATACATTCTTTTTTTTTTACACAATCAAGAGTGCTTATACGCTGTATTAAGGAGAAACTAAAATTATGTATGTATGTATATATATATATATATATATTATATATATATATATATATATATTGCTAGCTGAATCGATAACATCACTAAAGTCTGATTTCTTCTCTGTCCGCCGGGCGGTGGTTCGAACCACGAGAGGACGAAATTATCATCAACTAAAAATTCCGCTTCGGTTTACATATATGAAAATATATTAATTCCGAGTAGAGCGAATTAGATATCAAAGGACATTTGTAGCTCGAATACTTTAGATGAATCACGGTGATGTGATAATTATTCTTTATATATATATATATATATATATATATATATATATATATATATATATATATATTATATCCCTTCATGTATAAATTCTGTTTTCATTACACACCTGTACACACACACACATGAATAGACACTACTGAACGAGCGTGGAAAAAAGCAACGACGTCACTACACGAAATCATTCTACACAAGGAGAAATGATACGTTTCCTTCAAATGTTTTGACTTTTACGGGTCGCGAACGGATATCAATTCTAATTGGTCTCATTACTCTCAGACCTTCAATAGCGAAGTCTTGTAACCTGAGCGCATTCACCTGAGGTTCTAATCTAAAGCTGATCTGGAATTTATGAAGGGCGCCCCCGACTGATGCAAATTTTCTTGGGATACCTTTGACTGAGAATACACACACACACACACACACACACACACACACACACACACATATATATATATATATATATATATATATATATATATATATATATATATATATATATATATATATATATATATATATATATATTTATATTACATACGCCACTCACGCATATCCTTAATTCCTCTTTTGTGCCTAAATCCTTTTATAAGCAGGCCTATACACGACAAAACTCCAACACTCCACACTCACACAAATATATATATTTCTTAGCACAGGAGTGAGTAGGTGGGCCGGTTGGGGGGAATCCTCATAAATGAGATCTTTGGCTTCCTTTTACTAATTGGATTCCTCATAGGGGGAACCAGAAGCCCGAAAGCGTGTGATGGAATAAAAGTAGAGTCCTCCCTTCTCCCTCCTCCCCCCCCCCCCCGCCCCTTTCCTACCCTAACGTCGTGGTGGGGGTCGGGGGGGGGGGGGGGGGGTGGTTGGCGTTGTAACGGAGTGAGTGAATTGGTTGATGATGGACGTTGTCAAATAGAGCAGTCAGGGATTGTTTACGGGGTGAGGGGCTTATATGTTATTAAAAAAAGTAAAAAAAAAAAAACAAAAAAAAAAAAAAAGTGTAGGAGGTTATTACGTTAAGGGTGAGTGTTGAGGTTTAATTAGGGAGAGTTAATGTAGTAATATGGTGAGGAATGCGGGAGGTATAAATAGTAACATAGGGTAGAGACAGAGTATTCCAACGTTCAAACAAGATACTTCACACTACTAGAAGTGATTAAAACGCTGATTGATTGGACTTCAACACGTGACAGGGATCAACCTTTGATAGCGTAACTTTTTTTTTAAATAGATAGTATAACTAATCAAATGGTGGCGATGTTTCAAAAATTGTGAATAGGTGTTTGTTGTGATTGTGGATGAATTTGACAATTCGCCTGCATATTTGCCTGGGTTTTTAAGCTACTCTTCCTTATGAGACAGCCCTTGATCGGAACAAATGCGCATTTTTCATATATATTACACACACACACACACACACACACACACACACACACACACACACACACACACATATATATATATATATATATATATATATATATATATATATATATATATAAGGGCTTGTGCCTTGTATGATAAGGCGCCCTATGAGGTAATGTTAGACTAGCGATAAACTTACGCTAAGTCGGTTGGTATTGCACTTTCCATCTTCAATGGAGGTGTCTGGGTTTTTGGATCACTTACGAAGTCGGTATTATCTTTACGACGATGTGTTAAACTCATGTTCGGTGAGGTTCTTGTAGAAAACACTAAGTATAAAATAGATATATTTCTTGAAGTTTTACATGCTGAAGATCAGATATGATGTACAAGTCTTCTATGACGATAGCTTGATCGCTTCTGCCAATGATGATGGCTAATCCTATTCCTCTACATGATAAAGCTTAGGTAAAGAGGTACAGGTCTTCTAATAACGATAGCTAACTCTGTTCTGCTGCCTGTCTACCATCTCTGTTACAAGTTATGAAGGAACAGACAGTAGTTCGAACATATGAACATACAATCCAAATGACATAGTTTCATACGAACACACAATCAAAATGAGACACGCTAGAGATCACGTAGGCCGTTTGAATAATAGGTCGGGGTAGTTGTCTCAAGCAGGGAGCTTGGACTGTTTCAAAACAAATGAATGACCACAGATGACGGCATGTCAACTTAGCCTACATACTTATTGTATACGTCATCTTTAGCGTCTCTAGTCTGATCACATTCCTGCAAGCAATCTGGTTGACCTCTTTAGTTTTAGACTTTTATATATATGGACTAACATTCCATATTTTTATTATGTAAACACTTTACATTAGCTCGGTCAGCTACCAAAACCAACTACTGAATATACTCAAAACTTGACTTGCATTTGACTTATAGGAGTGTGATACAGACACTATGTGATATATATATATATATAAGTAAATAAAAATTCATTGTGTACATGAATTGATTCAAGTAATGAAATATAAAAACAATGATATTGGTAAATAATATGATCACGGATATATAATGATACAGTTTTTTCACTTCATCTCTTTAAGATACTTATGCTACAGAAAATACTAATGTACTCTGATAATTGCATAGAATGAAGATTAACATGATGAAAATCATATTTTAACCGATAAAAAATTTCATATATGAATTGATAACATTATTAATGTTTATGCTGATTGATTCGTTGATTTTTACGCTAAATGTTATATATCTGATTCATTAATTCATATACTAACTCATAAATAACTGCAGATATTGGTAAGATAAAAAGGTAACAGATTGATTATAGGCTACCTGATTTGTTTATACATTGGTATATGGATTCATATAATTATGATTAATATATGTGCACTTTAAATAGATTCCTACTGCGTACACGCAAAAATATATTTAGATTCTGTTATTTATGATCATTTATATAAGAGATTCCTATTGCGTACACGACAAAGATATATTTCGACTCTGTTATTTATGATCAATTATATATAGATTCCTAGTGCGTACACGCAAAAAATATATTTCGATTCTGTTCTTTATGTATTTATATATAGATTCTAGTGCGTACACGCAAAAAATATATTTCGATTCTGTTATTTATGATCATTTATATATATAGGATACAGACGAGGTATACTACTTCACTTTTACTAAGCGTTCGAACAACTTTTCGTCCATTACACAGTTCCAGACAACCACCTATAGCCAATTGAAACGGCCTTTTTCAATGGTTAAAACAAGGGGAAAATTTGCCTGGGCGGGTCCAACGTTCTATTTTTGCGCTCATACTTATTCTCTGCATCCTAAGCTACACGATTACGTTCGCGATGAATAAAAAAACATCCCCAGCACGAGTCCTTCGCCAGCAAAGTAGAGTTGAATATCCTTCGGGTCGTAATTGTCGGAAGTATGTCCCATTCGTAGTCGATTCCGACAGCCGGAGCATTCCGCATTAAAACGAGATTAACGACGAGATACGGTGTCGGTCGAGATTAACGACGAGATACGGTGTCGGTCGAAGAAGTCCATGAAATTCCTTTCACATTGTAGGCGGTTGTTACTCGACTGTAGTCGTCCGCTGCGACGAACGATTTTTTGAAGTTGCGATGTGAAACTCTCGTACTGCAGGATACTGTAACCAGGTTCCATTAATCAGCCTGCAAGTGAAATTATACTTGTCACGAAGGGCAAGTAAATTCAGACGACATCCAAATACAGGGGAGGGAAGAGAGCCATTTAGACCAGACTTAACCCACATGAATTCGCTGATATTTTGGAATTCAAAAGAGTCCGCTGTACAAACTTTTTTTATCCATGGCATTAACAATGAGTGAACCTATCCAGGTCTATGATGACTGTAAAAATATCCATAATTATAAAAATAAACAGATATTCAATACGAATCCCAAAAGAAAATTCGATATTACTGGTAGTAAGTTACTAGACAAAGAAGTGTGAAACGGAGCTATTTGTAAGATTGCCAGGCAACATAAGAGTCAAGAGAAGATTAATCATGATCCTATGTGCCCTAACAAAAGTTTCATATTCAATATTCTCGCGCGCATCTTCTGAGGTTAATTTTAAAAACTTTATTCAATAGGTAGGAGATGCAACGAAAAAAAAACCCACTATGTAACTAATTTCTATATAAACTTTGGGTTTTTCAAGAAAATGCGACATTTTCCCATGAATGTGATTTACCTGGATTGTAATAAGCTAATGTTGCAAGTAAATAATCCATATCCATATCGTGATACTTCTAAATGTCTATGAGGTTCAGAAAAATTAATTCATTTGGATGTTATAGAAATTCTATTTCCTTATTTTGTTTATTAATTTAAAATGATTGCAAGTTGCATTTCGCACACCGATAGACACCTGTACCTAATGTCTGCCTTGCCCATGAGAAGTTCGGGCTAAGCTTATTCCTTTCCTAGTCAATCTGTTTTTGCAAGCAGAGACGACACACAGATGAAGCCTCCTGTGTAAGCAGATTATGAGGTTAAAAGGAACAAATGCTGATACGGCAATGATGACGTCGTCACTTGGCAGGAGATTGCTTCTCAGCCAGCTAAGAGTTACGTTACTTGCTGTAAGAGATACGACTTTAGGATAATTTTTTTTTTGTTTTTTTTTTTTTTTTTTTTTTTTAATACTCGACCACATGAGAAGAATGTCTGAAAAAAGCAGTACCAAAATTGAACAATATATTAGTTTCATGCTGGAAATCTGCATAATTGTAATTATGTTAAATTAAAATATTTCCTTATTCAAACTAATGAAAAAAGGTTTCCATACAAATTCTATATATATTATTAGCCCTGTATTAAAAAATTATATATTCTTCTGTCAGTAGGTTTTGATATGTGTTTGAACTTTTTAGCTTATTTGTCATATAAAGCGTTAAGTTAGGAGTTCAAATATTTTACGCATATATATTTGGATATTTAATTATCTATGGTTACGTTTTGCCTTATTTTGATTTTATCGTGATTCCTTTTTTATTATAATTTGTAACCCTTCCGACTTCTTACGGAGTGTATTATATTGACTCCACTTGTATCCATATTTATCTTATTTTTTATATTTATTTATTTATAATATATATATATTGATAAATTAATGGTTGGCTTGAATATGTGGGAAAAGTGTTCTAGCGGCGTACCGTATAAGGCTACTTGCGGCATCAATTCTATAGATAACAAGATATAAATGATAAAGGTATTAAAACCGCGAGAACCGCTATAATCCAGTCCGGATCCAACATCACGAGTTGTAACTCGTAAGACATTGACACTTCCTATTTAATTATCCGTTATTCTACCAAACCGATTGACTCTGGGTGATAAAATATATTATTGGTTTTCTTAATGGAAGGAATTCACACAACGTGTTAAGGAGATTATTATTTGATTTACACCACCCGAGTCACAGATTATTATGTGTTGAATTCCATATTTATTGATTTAGCACTCATAAATATTCGTAACGCACTCAATTGCGGTGTTTGTTTTTAGTGCTATTAATTCTATATAAACGTGTCAAGGAACTATTAACACTAAGAAGTGTTTATTCCCTCTGTCAGACTCGTAATTCTGTTTAATAATTCTACGTATATTCTTTTCATGGATTGATTTGGCACAGGATAGGCCCTTAAACTGACAGGTGTCTTAGTGTGTCCCTTGTCTTCATGACACGTGTTACAATCAGTTATGTTGCTTTTTATATCTGTAAGCATTGTGGGGCCAGTAAAATAGTGATTTGGCTTTCTGTGACATAGGAGGGAACCCTGGATGACGGAATGCAACCAGTTTATGACCATTGGTATGAAAGAGATTATTATTACTACCTGGTCGTTAGTCATCTGCTGTGTTTCTTCGGGTTTTCCTCGTCACAGACCTACATATAATATTACATTTGATTACATTATTCTGATACACATACTTTAAATGTTACTTTTGCTTTAGGGTTTCTGCTCAAAAGTGTTTATTGTTTTTGCTTAGCCACTGACCCTGTTTCCGTTTCGAAGTGTTTATTGTTTGGTGTTTATTGCTGCTGTTGACTCTTGCTTTGTTCAGTTTGTAACAGTTCTGCGCTCCAACCCAGATATTCAATGCTCGCGATCTCTTGGGTTAAGGAATTTTCTTGTTTAGATACGGTTTTCACAATAGGTACGGATGTTTCTATATCTTTTAGTTCTAATTAATGGTTCTTTGCTGTATGGTGCGGGATTGCGGATAATGCGTCAGCTATGATAATTGCTTTCCTAGGTAGAGATCTTATCTTGGCTCCAAAGACCTGAATGATCATTTGTCACCGAGTTCCTTTGGACTGTGATTAAAGCTTTTGAAAAACTCGGTAAAGGACTCATGTTCAGTAAGGACTTTATCAGGATAGCCATAGATTATGAACTTAAGATGTACTAGCGAGTTAAAGATACTTAGCCCTTCCTTGCCTATTACTGCATATTACTTTCAGAGGGCTTTAGTTTACGTGAATAAAAAGCTATAGGAAAGAACTGTTTATCATATTACTGAAGTAGTATCCCTCTTACCCCTTGGTCTGAGGCGTCTGTTGCAATAAAAAAAAATTCCTTATTTAAATCAGGGATTTTTAAGTTAGGTAAGCTGCATTTTCCGCTTTTAAGATATCGAACGCCTGTTGATGCTTTTCAGACCATAATAAATCTACGCTCTTCTTCGTAAGATCTGTTAAAGGAGCTGTCATGATTGAAGAGTTACATATTTACATACGATTGTAATACCCACTACAGCGCAAAAGTGCTGTATCCCCCTTTTACGTTAATAGGTACCGGAAGTTATGAATAGCCGACACCTTACCACGGACTACTTTAAGACCTTGACTAGACGACATAAAACCTAGATAAACATGTTCGGTTTTAAAAAAAAAAAAAAAAAACTCACATTTAGATATTTTACTCTGAGATTATTTGTCTTTGTCTCTGTAGCACTAGCTCTACTTTATGTGAATGTACTTCTAAGGTATTAGAAAAGATTACAAGATCATCCATATAGGCATGTAGGTTATCCCCTAAAAGTCTCCAAACACTATATTGTAATTTGGGGCGCAACGTAAGCCGGAGGCATACGTAAAAATTGATAATGTCCCCTGGGTGTGCTGAAAACGTGTATGAGGTACAATCACTTAGGTAATGGTATCTGGTAAAAGCATTAAGTAAGTCCAAGTTGGTGAAAAAAAAAATTTATTCTAACCTAACAGAGATAAGATGTCGTCGGTACATCGCACTGGAAACTATCGGAAGTCGTTTCCTTGTTTAAGCGACCGTAATCTGCGCAGATACGCCAAGTCCGATCTTTTATGGCATGACGTTTGAGAGGGAAAATTATATGGGCTATTTGATTTCCTAATGACTCCTATTACTAACATTTTTTCAACTTCGTCATTTATCTCTATTTTGAAATTTCATTGGGGTTCTACACGAAGGTACGTATATAGCTTTATGTTTGTCCTTAGACCGTATGTTTTCAATGACATCCGTTTTTCTCCAGAGATCACTCGCCAGTGGAGAAACTTCCTGGTATTCAGGTAAAAGATAAAAAAAATTTCCTGCTGAATCACCTCTGCTTGAATGACTTTACGGATATTACTTTAGATAGATTATCAGAGAGATTCATCCACGACTGGTTGGGCGTGATTAAAAATTAGCAACAATAAAAAATGCGATATTTATAACTTCCGTATCCACGATATGTATACTTTTAGGGCTTTGTTCGCGGAAATCGTTATATTTCAGAGTGTCGGGAAGGATTAAAATTTCATTTCCCCAGCAAAGTCTTTTTACAGCACTAAGACTTTCGAGGTGCATGCTTCTCGAGATTTTGCGTGCAAGTGCGACTGGCGGTTGTGGGAGAATTCTGTTGGGTCATTTCGAAACAATGTTACGATTTATGAGACAAATGTATAGTTCCTTTATATAAGTTATTATTTGATTAACTGTCTCATTTTTGTTCAAACGGATTTTAATATGTTTGAAGGTTTATAGGATTTCCCTTTGATAAACACGCCTTATTTTTTGCAGGATGTAAGATAATATTTTGTATACCCCTAGATGGATCTTACAATTACTCTAGATACAGATCAATGTTTTTTATAACTATAGAGGTATCTGTAAGCGCTCGCTTATCCGGACTTCTCATTAGGGAACGTTCGAACAACAGACGGTGAGTCCGTAAATACAGGATAATACGTGTACTAATGAAATAAATCAAGATATTCTAATTTTTACGGCGCGTACAGTCGGGCTTAATCCACCACTACTTATAATAACTTATGTATTAAAAAAAAACGAACCTGCTCTGATTACTTTATACGGTCGTGTGATGCATAGGGAAATTCCTTTTTAATTTTTAAAAAGGTATTGGGATGTATGATCCCAACAATCGCTTTTTCCCCACTCTGCTAGAGTCGCTTATTGTGTGGAATTTGCTTTGCTTTGAACACTTCGGCAGTTTTTTGACTGACCTTGACCGCTTGACTAGGTGACCCAGTCACCGAGTTGCTTGTTTGATTCTGACGGGCTACTGTTTCTATTTCTTTTTGTAATAATTGGGATCCTTCTCTTTATTACCATCGGCAACGTATTGTGTGTTTTTAGCATTATGTTGCTGGTTACGTATAAAGCAATGAATGACGAACTATTAGGAACTGAGCGATTACTAATAAGACAAGTTATCACTACTGCATACAACTATTAACTGTTTGTACTTCATTCTTTGCTAAAATTGAAATAGTGAGGGATCCTGGTCAGCGCATTTAGCCTGATGAAAGTTTTTTACAGACATGTTATTCCTTGCAATCCAGCCATATTTTTAAAGTTGAGTTGAGTCATTGAGGTTCGATATTTTATATAACTCAAAAAACTCAAGGCTAAAACTGCGATCGGGACTTTGCAAAAGGAGCATTTATTGTCATGACCCGAAATATGTGTTACCTCTAATTTATATAGATTTGTACGGGTGTTCCACTTGTTGTGTGTTTTCTAATCACTACGGTGCTTAACGACCCTATCCATGCATCGTATAAATACAGACGTCCACTGCGTAAACGCATATTCACTGTTTAATATGATTTGTTACGTAAGGGATTAATAATCACCCAAAATGATAAAATTAACATAGTATATGATTATGATATTTCAGTAGAACTTCTGGAAACAGACACTCAAAGATAAAAAACTCGCAGTAGCGAAAATCTCAATGATGTAGATAATTTCTGTAAAAAGTAAGATTAAGAATGTCTCGTAACTTCAGCCACAGGAATAACGAAATTCGACCTGCAAAAGGAAACACTCAAGTTACTCCAAATGAATAAAAAATTGTACTTAGCTTGCTTTTGTGGGAAGTCACGGTGTTTCCGATAACGACACACGGCCTTGGTCCTCCTCTCTATTTAGCGGATGACCTGGTTTTGCTTCAGTTTACCCCGTGCGCGTTGTTTCGATGATTCGAGCCCTTGAAAGATCCGATGCTGCAGACGCGTTCGGTTTGTTTCTTGAAGTTCCGGAACGCTCACTAACGATGTTTTCTTGAATGATTCTAATGAGAGACGAAGCTTGCGTTGTCGTAAGAAAAAGACACGGTCGGTGTTCTTGAAGTTATTCACTAAACGATGATACTAAATTGGTTGAAGAATCTGTTGCTTTCGTCGTCGTTGAAGAGTTCTTATTGTTTTCTGAAGTCGCTCACTAACGATGATACTAGGTTGCTTGAAGAATCTGCTGCTTCCGTCGTCGTTGACTTCTTATGATACATGATTTATTATTCTGATTTTTCTTCGTAGGACGTTGTAGAGTTCTTCTGGTACGCTGGCCACCAAATATTAGGGCTTGTGCCTTGTATGATAAGGCGCCCTATGAGGTAATGTTAGACTAGCGATAAACTTACGCTAAGTCGGTTTGGTATTGCACTTCCATCTTCAATGGAGTGTCTGGGTTTTGTAGATCACTACGAAGTCGGTATTATCTTTACGACGATGTGTTAAACTCATGGTTCGGTGAGGTTCTTGTAGAAAACACTAAGTATAAAAATAGATATATTCTTGAAGTTTTACATGCTGAAGATCAGATATGATTGTACAAGTCTTCTATGACGATAGCTTGATCGCTTCTGCCAATGATGATGGCTAATCCTATTCCTCTACATGATAAAGCTTAGGTAAAGAGGTACAGGTCTTCTAATAACGATAGCTAACTCTGTTCTGCCTGTCTACCATCTCTGTTACAAGTTATGAAGGAACAGACAGTAGTTCGAACATATGAACATACAATCCAAATGACATAGTTTCATACGAACACACAATCAAAATGAGACACGCTACAGATCACGTAGGCCGTTTGAATAATAGGTCGGGGTAGTTGTCTCAAGCAGGGAGCTTGGACTGTTTCAAAAAAACAAAGAATGACCACAGATGACGGCATGTCAACTTAGCCTACATACTTATTGTATACGTCATCTTTAGCGTCTCTAGTCTGATCACATTCCTGCAAGCAATCTGGTTGACCTCTTTAGTTTTAGACTTTTATATATATGGACTAACATT
>NC_087204.1:98482363-98499863 GCF_015104395.2 Macrobrachium nipponense
CAGAGCATTTAATTAGCTCCGAGGAGCGGGTCTGAATGGCGACTTAACTCATTCATTAATTATGCTTATCAGACTTTTGAGGAGACCGCTCGGCGAGAGAGTAAATAAAGCGAGTTCTCCCTCCTTTCCTCCCTTCTCCTCCCGCCCTCCTCCCTCCCTGTCCCACCTTATTCCTTTCCACCTCCCTTCCTCCTCTCTCCTCCCACCAATCCTCCTCTGTTCCCACCCTGTACCCACCCTCTTACCCTTTCTTCTCACTTCTCTTCCCTCCCTCTTCCCTCCCTACCTCCCTCCAACTTCTCCCACTCCCTCCCTCCCTTCTCTTCTCCCTGTCTCTCCCACCTTCCTCCTACCCTTTCCCACAATCTTCCCTCTCTCTCATCTCTCTCTTCCCTCTCTTCTCTCTCTCTCTCTCTCTCTTTCATTTTCTGCCAGATTTCTCTTGCCATTGTGTAATTCTCGAAGGAGTTCATAGTCAAGGAATTCTAAGTGGCGGAGGTATCCTGAAAATTTTAGATGAAAAATATTTACTCCCCCGCCAACGTTTTGATTAGGTCATTAAATTTTCATCTTGGGCTTCTCTTTCGGATATGGGGGTTTTATGGCCTCGAATAAAAAAAAAAAACTTCCCCAACTGGCTTTTTTTTTTTTTTTTTTTTTTTTTTTTTTGTATTTGAATATTCTTATGTGATTCTTTTATTGTATAAGGCTTTGGTCTTTCTCATGTTTAGAGATTAATGTGGTTTTTCTTGATTGATCTCTTTTGTCGTCAGTTCTTCTAAATATAAATTTTGGTGTTTCTCCCCTTTTTTTCTTTTTGTGATTTTTGGGATTTTTTTTTTTGCGTGATTTGTTTTTTCATTTTTGGTACGTAGTAAAATTGACATTTATGATTGTTTTCAAATTATTGATATTTAAACTTAATTGTAAGGGTATATAGTATATACTTACACATTATATACTACATACTATATATATATATATATATATATATATATATATATATATATAGTATGTATGTATGTATGTATGTATGTATGTATGTATACCCCTCCTTTGGTTACTCTATTCGCAGCCCTTTTTCCTTATTGATTTTTTGTACCTGCTGTTACCCTCATACTTTGGCTAGCAAGAGGAAATGTAATCTGTCAATCAGCCAGCAATCTCCTCAATTTTAGAATCAGCGGTATCGGATCAGGCATTCCAATCTCCCATTAACTGTAATTTTGTAAAGTAAAACCATTTTATTTTTATAGGGAGAAATAGTTCCAACAATTTTCGTTCCTATTCGGAGGCATTCTCAAAGTTTTCAGTGATTTAGAAAATTACCTCAGTAAGTGGTTGGCGTTTTGAGGAAATTTTTGGCGTTTAGATTTCTGGCAATTGAGCAGCGGGTTGAAATTGACGGTATACTTAGATGTAACCTTCAAAACTAGACAATGGCGACATTCTAAAGGTGGTGACATTTAGGGCGCAGGTCCATTTCAACTTTCCAGACTGTTCCAAGATTCTCAAACTATTTAAATTGTCTCCGGAGTAATTCCTGTAATCACGGGATGGTTACTGTTGGTTGGCAATAACAATTTATATCAGGCTTGACAAGCGTTGCCAGACATTCCCCTCTTCTCTCTCTCTCTCTCTCTCTCTCTCTGAATTCTTACTGAAGTCTTATTGTTACTCAAGCCTTCTTGATTGTATTTTATTAGATAGCGGTTATTGAAGCCTTTCTAAAAGAAAGTTGGAAGGGGTAGATAGAGATAGAGATAGATAGATACATGCATACATACATACATACATACAGTTTCTGTAATCAGTGTCTTCCAATTTGTAAGGAGAGAGAGAGAGAGAGAGAGAGAGAGAGAGAGAGAGAGAGAGACGAGAGGAGAGAGAGAGGCCATGTAATAATATATGAGAAAGTAACTAAGTTCAAAAAAAATTTACGTAAAACTATAGACAGAGAGAGAGAGAGAGAGAGAGAGAGAGAGAGAGAGAGAGAGAGAGAGAGAGAGAGGAAAATAATATGTTTTTTAAAAGAATCTTTAATGTACGAAAGGCCGAATAAGGGATTTTCTGCTGATGTATAAGATAGGTAGAAAGAATGAGTTTGTAAAATTAACGAAAAACCATTTGGAAGATTAGAGAGAGAGAAGAGAGAGAAGAGAGAGAGGAAGAGAGAGAGATAGTAGGGTTTTAATTCAGGCGGACTCCGCCCGCACTACATGGAAATGTAATTCTCGCTTGGCGCTTTTTTTTTTCTTTTTGAGGAATTCCCTCCTCATTATTGCTCTTAATATATTGCAGCAGGGTCAAGTCATAAGATACAACGCAATTGCAAAGCGGCTGTAAACCTGGGGAGGGAAATTGTGCTCGCCTTCAAGAATAAGTGGAATTTGTACTGTTTAAACCATATATATACATATATATATATATATATATATATATATATATATATATATATATATATATATATATATATATATATTTATATAATAGTCCACACTTATGTAAAAATGTGTATTAAAAAATACATAAAATACACATAAAAATGTGTATTTTTTAATACACATTTTTACATAAGTGTGGACTATTATTACTTCAGATATTCCAGTCACGTTTTATGGTGATTTTTTTAGATACATATATATATATATATATATATATATATATATATATATATATATATAATATTGATATGTGTGTTGTGCATTATAATATATATATATATAGTATATAATATATATATATATATATATAAAGGTATAAGCCACGAAGGAAAAATAAATAACGGAGTTGCTGCAAGATCTTTCGACTCGACGTCCTTTGCTCAGCAGACAAACTGACTTACATGAGGAATTTACAGTACAGGAAAGGTCATATAACTGACAGATAGGGATTAAAAGGAGATTAGTACTTCGAATCCTGCACACATGGATTATACAAGGCGACAGCTGACCAATTCAGATCTTTGGTAAACAAAAACTTATTCACAAAACATATTAAACATACATATACAACGAAGATATCTCTAAGGCAACTAATTTGTATTTAAGTCTGTAATTATATCTTTGAGGTCATTCTTAAACATGTTACAAATACAAGGGTCTAAATGAAACAGGCCACGACTAATATTAAAATTACAATGGGAATTAAGTTGTATTATGGCAGATTCTAAAAGATTTCGTGATAAGACATCTTTTAATCTAGCAATCACTGAACTACCAATCCAATTTATCCGGTGGTTATTTTCACTTAAATGAATGAATATTGCATTAGATGTTTGCCCAGGTTTTACAGAATATTTATGCTGGTTTAATCTTACTTCTAACCCCTTGCTCGACTGTCCGAGATAAAAAGGACAGTCCATACATGGAATTTTATATATTATGTTTCTTTATCTGGGGCCATTTTTTATTAACATTCCTTTTAGTGTGTTATTATAGGAAAAAACAAGGTTGACCTTAAAGGCTTTTAACAGTAATTTAATGGTTTCAAATCCGTTAAAATAAGACAAATTGAGAATGTTCTTAGTATTTTCTTTCTCCGTGTTACTTATACCATAACACTTTTTGTGGGATTTATTATAACAAATATCTAATATATGTGAAGGATAACATAAATCTTTCCCTCTATTTGTTCGAGGTGTAGTTCAATTTCTTGATCCAAATATTTCGGGAACTGACAATGCGCAATGCTCGTAAAAACATAGAAGAAAAAATTGATATTTTGATGTTAAGATGGTGGCCTGAATAGAAATGAACATAAGTTAAGTTGTTGGTTGGTGTCTTATGAATACTGAATTTACATTGAAATGGTTCTCTATGTATCAAAACATCTAAGAAAGGGAGGCAATTGTCTTTTTCCAATTCTAGAGTAAACTTAATCGATGGTACCTGGTTATTTAATTTAGAGAGTAAATCATTTACATCAATACCAGCAGGCAGAACAGCTAAAATATCATCAACATATTTATACCACTTTACAGGAATATAAATGATATTAGGTAAGTAGCGTTTTTCAAAGAATTCCATGTACAAGTTTGAGAGGAGTGGTGATAAAGGGTTGCCCATTGCCATGCCAAATATTTGTTGATAAAATTCACCATTGAATATAAACTTCCAATCACAAATGCACAACCTAGTGAGTGAAATAATGACTTATAGGTAGAGGTAATTCATGCTGAGTCAGTTCTTTACTAAGATATTCTAAAATAGTGTCTATAGGGACTTAAGTAAAAAGTGAACATACATCAAAACTAACGAATCTATCAGTGGGGCAAAGAGTAATTTTGTTTAATTTATCAACTAAATCGAGAGAATTATATATATGAGAATCGGAGATGGTTCCAAGTAACGGGGACAAGATCTTAGTGATATATTTCGAAAGTTTATATGAAATTGAACCAACAGTACTGATAATAGGCCGCATAAGGTTATTTTCTTTGTGCGTTTTGACTAATCCGTACAGAAGGTAGCGAAGGAGATATGACTGACAATTTGCATAGTAGTTCTGTTTTATCTTTAAAGATATTTTCCACTGTGCTATTGAAGTTTTTTACGACTTGATCAAAGGAATTTTTTGTTAGTTTTTTTTTATAAATCACATGTTTATGTTTACCAAAGTTCTGAATAGTTGTCGTCTTATATAATCCTTTAATTGTCTTGTCCTTTTGTCTGAGCAGATTGACTTAATCTTTTTTTTTTAATTGTACCCATTTTTATACTTGTTTGGGAATGTTACTCATTCTCCAGGTGTGCCGGCTTCTAGGTACTAATCTTATAAATCCATATCTGTCAGTTCTACGACCTTTCTTGTACTTTTTTGTCATTCTCAGTAAGTCAGTTTATCTGCTAAGTAAAGGCGTTGAGTCGAAAGGTCTGCAGAAACTTGTGTTTATTTTTCCTTTATTATATAAATATATATATATATATATATATATATATATATCTATATGTATATATATATATATATATATATATTATATAAATATATATATATATATATATATATATATATATATATATATGTATGTGTATATATATATATGTATATATAAATATATATATATATCTATATATATATATATATCGAGCTACAATGTCCTTTAATATCTAATTCGCTCTCCTCGGAATTTAATAAGGTTTTCATATAGCTAACGAAGAAATTTTTTCTCGATAATAGATTTGCCTGGACCAGGGCGCGAACCATGGATCCTTTCAACCCAGGAACGTCAGTGAAGATCCTATACCACCGCGAGAGGTGGTGTATATAGGATCCACTGACGTTCCGGGTTTGAAAGGATCCATAGGTTCGCGCCCTGGTCCAGGCAAATATATCGAGAAAAAAATTCCCCTTCGGTTAAGCATATATGAAAAAATATATAATCCGAGGTAGAGCGAATTGTATTAAAGGACATTGAGTCGATATATATATATCACGGAATGTGATATGACTATTATATATATATATATATATATATATATATATATATACATATATATATATATATATATATATATATATATATATAAGGGGAATCAAGTGACGATCGTATTTTCGCGCTGTCTCTTATTCAAACAGTTTCTCATTCCCTTCTTTGGTTCTCATTCATCGTTGATATTTAATATCTATATCGATTTCGTTACCGTTTTTACAATTTGATTTATTACACAACACAAAATCATCAGCTAGTTCTCAGTCATTTAATTAAAACATTATTATTATTATTATTATTATTATTATTATTATTATTATTATTATTATTATTATTATTATTATTATTATTTGATAGACCATTCATGCCCCGTTTACCGAGTGAACATGGAAATGAAAATGGAAATGCAGCTCAAAATAGTATACATCACAAGATGTCGTCAAGATTTATGGGAAAATGTCTTCAAGGGACTACTTCGAGGACTCCCCTCCAAAGGAGGAGATGAAGACTCCATTTCTTTCTCTGGAGACTGTGATATACACTTAGAAGAATCTTCTGAAGACAATCTTGGAAAAGCAGCTCCGAAGCCCCTATGCTATGAGCGGAGCACGAAGACTTTGTGCTCTTTCCCTGAAGCACTGCAGGAGCCTGGGAGTTCCAGGAATTTTGGGGAATCCCAGAAATTTTTCTTTTATCGTGGCAGATTTGGAAAACTATGGTATGAGCAAGACACTAGTATAGTCATAACTTAACAATGAATATGTTATGTGTATTAACTTGTGCTTTTGTAGGAATGGTTTTGAATCACGCTTTTACTTCGGTGTTTGACACCCTATGGGCGTCATTTGTTACCGATGGACCTGGTAATCAATCTATTGATTACAAAACTTTATATGAAGATTGCATCTACGAGGCGAACTGGCCTTCACCAATGGTGGCAGGAATTGGTGCCACCAGTCTTGTTGTTGGTGCTTGTCTAGGTGGGTTCGCCTACAGGAGACGCATTTTTGGAAAGAATTCTAATGAAAAGAATGACGACCAGGAAATGGAGGAGAGCAATGTAGAAACGATAATGTCGCAGGAAGAGCAGGGCCAGCAAGATGGTACGGATAATTCTGAAATTGCAAACATCTTGCGTCGTCAGGAAGAACTACTGGTGAAAAATGAGCAATTACATGAAGAACTGAGAGAAGCCAAACTTCATGGAAATACAATGGAAAATTTAATGGAAGAAGCTCGGGAGGAAGTAATGGCTTTAAAGAACGACATCGTGGAAATGGAAGACCTTCATCGGGAAGAATTGAGCGAGGTTTCCAGCCATGGAAACGAAATGGAGAAGCTGCTGGAAGAGGCGCAGGAGGAGGTGCTGACGATGAAGAAGAACATCGTGGCGACAGAAGGTGATCACGAAAAGAGGTTACGAGAGAAAGACGATGAAAATGCGGCGTTACAAGAGGCCTTACAGAGGGCTTTGGAGCAGGAACGAAAAACGAATCGGCTCCTGAAAGAGGCTGAGGACCTGACTGAAACTCTGCAACGTCGTTTGGTGGAGAAAGATCAATTGATAAAGCAGAAGGAGGAAGAAAAAGTTCACGATTCCTTGCAAGAAAACGACAAAAGGAGGAGAGAGGAAGATGAGAGACTGAACTCGCTTCGAAAGCAGATGGAAGAGGAAGTTACCAGAAGGGAGAAAGAAGCAAGCTCGCTCTTGAGGGAAGTCACTCAAAAGGAAAAGGAGTTCAACTTGTACATGGCGAAGGTGAAGAAAGATGTGGAGGATAAGGAGAAGAGTCTGGTGCAGAGAGGAAAAGAGCTTGATAAGAAGCATTCGAAATTACAAGAAATGAAGAAAGAGATGAAAAAGGAAGAGAAGAGATTACAAGAGGAAGAAAAAAGAAACTGCAGAAGGCAGGAAAAGAACAGCCAAAGGAGGGACATGGAAAACAAGGGAAGCAGCCTCAAACCAAAGAGGACTTTCTATTGAAAGGAAGAGAGACAGTCCTCTTGGAAGGAAGAGAGACGGTCCTCTTGGAAGGAAGAGAGACGGTCTTCTTGGAATCGGATGAATTAAAGCGAAGGGAAGCAGCCGTCCTGGAAACAGAAAAGAATCTCCTTCTATTCGACAAAGAATTACGAGGCAAACAAGAAGCTGTCTTGAAACTGGAAAAGGATCTCATTAGATTCGATGAAGAGTTACAGGCCAAAGAAGAGGCTGTAACAATAACACTCAATAATCTTTTGGGATTGGAGGAGAATTTGAAGGCGAGAGAAGAAGCTGTCATAAAAGTGGAAGAGGGTCTCTTTAACCTTGAAAGAGAATTGAAGGCAAAGGAAGAGTCTATCCACCACCAAGAATCTCTCTTAATGGAGGATAAGTTGAGACTTAAGGAAAGAGAAGATGACTTACAAGAGGAAATAGCAAGGAAGCTCATCCAAAATGAGGTAGGAGAGGCCAGCTGTGAAAATGTAGAAAATGTGGAAGAGGATTTGCCCGAGGAGAAGAAATGTAAATCACAGATTAATAGACAGAGAAAAGAGGGGCAGGAAAAACAACAAGACTGTCTAGAGAAGGAAAAAGTTGTTTCAGAGGCAGCAGACAATACAGAATTGGAAAGGGTACATGTTAAAAGTGAACCTGAAGTAGAAGGGACTAGATTTGAGACACATTCAAAAGAGGAAAAGGCAGTACCTGTTGAGGAGGAAATGGCCGAATTTTCCATTGCCAACCCCTTCAGCTTACTGTCTGAAGTGGAACATATGGAAAATGAATGTGTTGAGGAGGAGGAGAAGAGAAGTAAAGCACGGAGACACAGAAGGAATAGAAAGAGGAAGGAAAGACAGGAAACACAAGACCAGCCTGAAACTGTACCTGCTGAAGAATCTGAACATGCTAAAGAATCGGGAGATTCTAAAGAGGCAGAGGAAACAGAAGACGATAAGGGAAAGTCATTAACAGCAGACAGCATAGAGTCAGAAGAAAAAGAATGGCTTGAGAAGGAGGAGAAGAGAGGTAAAGCACGGTGGAATAGAAGGAAAAGAAAGAGGAAGGAAAGACAGGAAATACAGGACCCGCCTGAAATTGTACCTGTAATAGGTGAAGCAGATTTAGACCTACAGGAGGTGAGTGATGAGGAAAATTCGGGATTCTTCATTGCTGAAGGACCTGAACATGCCAAAGAATCGGGAGATTCTGAAGAGGTAGAGGAAACAGAAGACGATAAGGAAAAGTCATTAATAGCGGACAGCATAGACTCAGAAGACAACAAGGAGTCAGAAGATGATAAACAACCAGAGGAGGATGGAGAATCCGATGATGGAGAATTTGGAAAGGAGGTCGAATTGGAAAATGATGAGGAATTAGCTAAAGAAAAGTCAGATATTGGAGAGGAGAAACATGAAGGTGGTGAAGAAGAGGATGATGGGAAACCAGAACAAGATGAAGAATCGGACGAGGGAGAGTCAGAAGACGAGGAATCAGATGACAAGGAAGAATCAAGAGATCCCAGGCCTAAGGCTCAATCTCAGGGTGAACCGTTTGTATGGCGGGTTCCAGGGCTGCCTCGGAAAAGAATTCCAGGACGAAAGAAGCGGAGGCCACCGAGTCCGAAGCCAAAAAAATGCCAGAAGAAGACCAAGGAGGAGAAGAGTCAGTTGAAACAGACTCGGGCACAGTTCCAGCAGGCGGCTGTGAAGAATCAGTTCCAGAGAGGAAAAAGATGGTGAGCCAGATTCCTCAGCAGGAGCTGAAAGCTGCACTTCCACAGTGGAGCACATGGACAGACTTAACTAGTAAGTGCCAAATTCTGCCCTTCCCACCAGGGTAGGTAGGACAGACTTAGCTGGCAGATGCCAAAGGCCATCCTTCTCAGTCAGCCAGTGGAAGCCAAAGACTGCCTCAACAGCCAGGGAAGGCAGACTGCTCACCACAGCAGCAGTTGGGCAGACTCCACCGTCAGGGGCCAATGACTGCTCCTCCCCACTGGTATAGGCAGATGGACTCCACAAGTTGGAATAACGGCTGGCATCCCCTAGCCAGCTGAGACTCCAACAGTGGGGACAGTGGCTGGTTTCCCCCAACCAGCTGTTGGTCCCAAGTGGAGCCCTTCTGCCTGCTCAGCAGGGAAAGGCAGTTATTGACTTCTGCCAGTGGACCCTTTCTACTTACCTGAGTGGGGTTAGCAGCTGCCCTTTCCCACGGGGAAAAGCAGATGGACTCCTCCATAGGGGCCAATGGCTGTCCTTCCCCACCAGGACATGTGGATGGACTCTTCCATCAGGGGCCAGTGGTTGCCCTTCCCCACCGGGACAGGCGGATGGATTCTTCCTAAAGGCACCAGTGGCTGCTCTTCACCAATGGGGCAGGTGGATGGACTCCTCATTGGGGACAAGCATTGCTGTGCTCACTGGGGCATGTGGATGGACTCCTTTATTGGAACCAACAGCTGTCCTTCCCCACAGGCCAAGCAGACGGACTCCACCGGCAGGAACCGGTGGCTGCCCCTCCCCACTGAGGCAGGTGGAAAGGCTCCACCAGCAGGGTCAGTGGCTATCCTTCCCCACCGGGCCAGGCAGACGGGCTCCACCCATTGGAGTAACAGTTGGTCTCCCCCAACCAGCTGACAGACTCCAATGGTGGGGCCAACGGCTGGTTTCCCCCGACCAGCTGTTGGCTCCAAATGGAGCCCTTCTGCCTGCCTCAGTGGGGAGGGGTAGCCACCAGTCCCCACTGGTGGAGTCCTTCCATCCGCCTCGGCGGGGAAGGGCAATCCTTGCCCCTGCCGGCAGAGTCCGTCCTCCTGGCCTGTTGGGGAAGGGCAGCTGTTGGCTCCAATGGAGGAGTCCGTCCACATGCCCCGGTGGGCACAGAAATGCTTGCCCCCAATGGAGGACTCCGTCCATGCCTCATTGGTGAAGAGCAGTCACTGGTCCCTTTAGGAAGAATCCACCCACCTGTCCCGGTGGGGAAGGGCAACCACTGGCCCCTATGTAGGAGTCCATCTGCCTTCCCCCGTGGGGAAGGGCAGCTGCTAATCCAACTCAGGTATTCAGAAGGGGTCCACTGGCAGAAGTTAATAACTACTCTTCTGTGCTGAGCAGGCAGAAGGGCTCCACTTGTAGCCAACAGCTGGTTGGGAGAAACCAGCCATTGGCCCCACCATTGGAGTCTCAGTTGGTTGGGGAAACCACCTATTACTCCAACTGGTGGAGTCCATCTGCCTACCCCAGTGGGGAGTGGGGAGGAGCAGTCATTGCCCCTGATGGTGGAGTCTGCCAAACGGCCATGGTGGGCTGTCTGCATTCCCTGACTGTTTAGACAGATTGTTTCTTGGCTGAGTGAGAAAAAAACTGCTAAGTGTCTGCCACTCGAGTCTGTTATGCCTGCCCTTGTGGGAAGAGCAGGATTTGGCACTAACGGTGCGAGTCTGTCCTTTCGCGTGACTCTGTGGGGAGGGGCAGTCACTACCCTATGCTGGTGGAACCCTTACGCATGCTTCTCTAAGTAGGGCAAGGTACAATTCTCTACCGGTGGAGCCCTCCTGCATGCTTCAATGGGGAGGCCCAGCCACTGGCCTTCGCTGGTGGAGCCCTTCTGCATGCTTCAGTGGGGAGGGAAGCCGCTGGGGCTACAAGAGCGAAGGCCAGTGGCTTCCCTCCCTGTCGAGGCATGCAGAAGGGAAGGGCTCCACCAGCGAAGGCCAGTAGCTGCCCTCCCCATCGAAGCATGCAGAAGGGAAGTGTTCCACCAGTAGATATGTCAGTCCAGAGATATAGAAATCTGACAGATTTTGGTCTGTTCGCAAATGTTCACCTGTAGATATGCCTGATTTGATGAGGAGGGCAGCCACTGGCCTCCGCTGGTGGATCCCTTCTATCTGCCTACTTCGATGGGGAGGGCAGCCACTGGCCTCCGCTGGTGGAGCCCTTCCCTTCTGCCTGCTTCGATGAGGAGGGCAGCCACTGGCCTCCGCTGGTGAACCTCTTCCCTTCTGCATGCTTCGATGGGGACGGCAGCCACTGGCCTCCGCTGGTGGAGCCCTTCCCTTCTGCTTGCTTTGATGGGGAGGGCAGCCACTGGCCTCCGCTAGTGGAGCCCTTCCCTGTGGCTGTCCTCCGCTGGTGGAGCCTTCCCTTCTGCCTGCTTCGATGTGGAGGGCAGCCACTGGCCTCTGCTGGTGGAGCCCTTCCCTTCTGCCTGCTTCGATGGGGAGGGCAGCCGCTGGCCTCTGCTGGTGGAGCCCTTCACTTCTGCCTGCTTCGATGGGGAGGGCAGCCACTGGCCTCCGCTGGTGGAGCCCTTCCCTTCTGCATGCTTCGATGGGGAGGGCAGCCACTGGTCTCCGCTGGTGGAGCCCTTCCCTGTGGCTGCCCTCCGCTGGTGGAGCCCTTCCCTTCTGCCTGCTTCGATGGGGAGGGCAGCCACTGGCCTCCACTAGTGGAGCCCTTCCCTTATGCCTGCTTCGATAAGGAGGGCAGCCCTGGCCCCCCGCTGGTGGAGGGCCCTTCACTTCCTGCCTGCTTGTAGGGCAGCCACTGGCCTCCGCTGGTGGAGCCCTTCCCTTCTGCCTGCTTCGATAAGGAGGGCAGCCACTGGCCTCCGCTGGTGGAGCCCTTCCCTTCTGCCTGCTTCGATGGGGAGGGCAGCCACTGGCCTCCGCTGGTGGAGCCCTTCCCTTCTGCCTGCTTCGATGGGGAGGGCAGCCACTGGCCTCCGCTGATGGGGAGGGCAGCCACTGGCCTCCGCTGGTGGAGCCCTTCCCTTCTGCCTGCTTTGATAAGGAGGGCAGCCACTGGCCTCCACTGGTGGAGCCCTTCCCTTATGCCTGCTTCGATAAGGAGGGCAGCCACTGGCCCCCGCTGGTGGAGCCCTTCACTTCTGCCTGCTTTGATGGGGAGGGCAGCCACTGGCCTCCGCTGGTGGAGCCCTTCCCTTCTGCCTGCTTCGATAAGGAGGGCAGCCACTGGCCTCCGCTGGTGGAGCCCTTCCCTTCTGCCTGCTTCGATGGGGAGGGCAGCCACTGGCCTCCGCTGGTGGAGCCCCTTCCCTTCTGCCCTGCTTCGATGGGGGGGAAGGGCAGCCACTGGCCTCCGCTGATGGGGAGGGGGGGCAGCCACTGGCCTCCGCTGGTGGAGGCCCTTACCCTTTCTGCTGTTCGATACAGGAGGCAGCACCCTTGGCCTCCGCTGGTGGAGCCCTTCCCTTCTGCCTGCTTTGATGGGGAGGGGAGCCATTGGCCTCCATTTGTGGAGCCCTTCTACATGCTTTGCTGGGGAGGGCAGCCACTGACATCAAAGCATGCAGAAGGGCTCCACCAACAGTGGAGCCCTTCTGCATGCTTCGATAGGGAGTGAAGCCACTGGTTTCCGCTGGTCGAGTCCTTTCTGCATGCTTCGATGGGGATGGAAGCCACTGAGGGGAAGGGCTCCACCAGCAGATGTCAGTGGCTGCCCTCCCCACCGAAGCATGCAGAAGGGCTTCACCGGTGGATGTACATGTACAAGTTTGAAAAAAAACGCTACTTACCTAATATCATTTGTATTCCTGTAAAGTGGTATAGATATGTTGATGATACTTTAGCTGTTCTGCCTGCTGGTATTGATGTAAAAGATCTACTCTCTAAATTAAATAACCAGGTACCATCGATTAAGTTTACTCTATAATTGGAAAAAGAAAATTGCCTCCCTTTTATAGATGTTTTGATACATAGAGAACCATTTCAATGTAAATTCAGTATTTATAGGCCACAACCACAACTTAACTTATGTTCATTTCTATTCAGGCCACCATCTTAGCATCGAAATATCAATTTTTTCTTCCTTGTTTTTACAAGCATTGCGCATTGTCAGTCCCCAATATTTGGATCAAGAAATTGAATACATAAGAAAAATAGGGGAAGTTTTATGTTATCCTTAACATATATTAAATATTTGTTATAATAAAGCCCACAAAATGTTTTATGGTATAAGTAACACAGAAATAAAATTTTAAGAACATTCTCAATTTGTCTTATTTTAACGGATTTGAAACCATTAAATCATTGTTAAAAGCCTTTAAGGTCAACCTTTTTTTTCCTATAATAACACACTAAAAGGAATGTTTATAAAAAATGGCCCAGGGAAAGCAACAACATAATATATAATATTCCATGTATGGACTGCCCTTCTTTTTATCTCGGACAGTTGAGCAAGGGCTTAGAAGTAAGATTAAACCAGCATAAATATTCTGTAAAAACTGGGCAAACATCCAATGCAATATTCATTCAAGTGAAAATAACCACCGGATAAATTGGATTGGTAGTTCAGTAATTGCTAGATTAAAAGATGTCTTATCACGAAATCTTTCAGAATCTGCCATAATACAACTTACTTCCCATTGTAATTTAAATATTAGTCGTGGCCTGTTTTATTTAGACCCTTGTATTTGTAACATGTTTAAGAATGACCTCAAAGATATAATTACAGACTTAATATGTTTTGTGAATAAATTTTTGTTTACTAAAGATCTGAATTGGTCAGCTGTCGCCTTGTGTAATCTTTTAATTGTCTTGTCCCTGTGTCTGAGCAGTAGGACTTAATCTTTTTGTTTTCAAACTGCGCCCATGTTTATGCTTGTTTGGAAAGGTTACTCATTCTCCAGGTGTGCCGGATTCTAGGTACTAATCTCCTTATAATCCCAATCTGTCAGTTATACGACCTTTCCTGTACTGTAAATTCCCCATGTAAGTCAGTTTGTCTGCTGAGTAAAGGACGTCGAGTCGAAAGATCTTGAAGAAACTCCATTGTTTATTTTTCCTTCGTGGCTTGCACCTTTATTTATGGATTTATCACGTTCCAAACTTTAGTGATTCATTTATATATATATAGATATATATAAGATATATATCTATATATATATATATATATATATACATATACATACATACATACATACATACATACATACACACACACACACCACACACACACACACACACACACACATATATATATATATATATATATATATATATATATATATATATATAGATATATATATATAGTGCATTTAGATGTACGTGTACACATATATGTTTATATATATATTTTACATATAAGTATATATATATCAATATATATATATATATATATATATATATATATATATATATATATATATATATATATATATATATACACACAAAGAGATAAAGGTGGGTATGTATTTGTGATGTATATGATATGTTGTGTCTTGAATATGTATGCGGGTATATGCAAACTTTAATTATGCATGTACATACGTGTTTATGGATAGCGCTATTATACTGCAGTAAACTCCGATGCCTTGATACGAGAGAGAAAATTCATTAAGGCGGCTGCTTTCCATTCCTGTATCCTGAATAATAATACGTTTAAACTGATATTCATTACAATAGGAATTTCAGTTTGGACCCAGATGATTATTCAATTTCTGTTGCTTATCTACTTAAGAGTTATATGACTTGCCTTTTCTATATAATGAGTTTTTATTCATTCACTTTAGGCTTAGCAAGCGAAATACATAATAATTCTTGTCGGTGTTTCCCCTCGAAGATGCGCTGATTTAGAGAATTCAATAGACATAAGTCATTGCATAATTAAAGGAAACTTATCAGGTTGCGTCATTAGGATCTGTGCAAGCCAGGTCACGGTCTAGTCCGGTCAAGCGTGGTCTCTACCTATCCCTTGAAAATGCGACGCCAGTTTTGGTGCCCATAAATCAATCAGTCCATTGAAAAATTCGTTGGCTTTCGTTCCAGGGACGTAAAAAAAAAAGTTCAGTTCCAGCCGTTCGTTGCTCGTCATCTTCCTTTTAATTCTGAAAAGTTTATCGAACAGAATTTGGGAACAGTGCCAGAATCAAACCGCATTTTCATCGGTTATACGGGTAGATATCTTTAATATAGAACAAATAAAAAAAACTATGCTTACTTCTCGATAAGGCTGAACGAAAACGGGATATCGTTCAAGTTCCTATATTAGAAAACGGGGAGATAAACGTATATAAAATTGTCGAGACGCCGATTCTACTGTAGTCTCGGGGGTGAAGGGTGAAGTCTTGAGCTCTCCCGGTAATTATGCATCATATTTGAATGACCTCGCGCTGGCAACATTTATGAGGTTCCTTCATAAGGAGTGTTCGGCAAACAGAGGACCGGAGTTCAAAGGAAAGTAATATCGCTTCCGTTGGTCCTAATTCTCTCCTTTTATTCCCGTCTTGGGATTTTGAAAATATAGCAGCTGCACACTCATGGATGTTGTGTATGTTTTAGAGATAAAAATTATATATACGGATATTTATAATTTTAAATATATATTTATACTATATCATATATATAAGGTAAATGTGTATAATTATATATACATATATATATATATGACTGGTAAAAATGTTCTGTAACAACAGAGTTCCATCTAATAAAAGGAGCCCATAAAAAACACCAAAATAGAGAAAAAGTACTATATTTCAGAGACTGCTGTCTCCCTCTTCAGGTAGATGAATGATTCATCTAACAACAGAGTTCCATCTAATAAAAGGAGCCCATAAAAACACCAAAATAGAGAAAAAGTACTATAATTTCAGAGACTGCTGTCTCCCTCTTCAGGTAGATGAATGATCATCTACCTGAAGAGGGAGACAGCAGTCTCTGAAATATAGTACTTTTTCTCTATTTTGGTGTTTTTTTTATGGGCTCCTTTTATTAGATATAATATATATATATATATATATATATATATATATATATATATATATATATATATATATATATATTATAAACTTAAGACAGAGAGATGGAATTAGATAAAGATTTAAAGATACCGTACGTTTATATATATATATATATATATATATATATATATATATATATATATATATATATATATATATATATATATAGATATATAATATATATATTACACACACACACACGTAGAATAAAGAGCAAAGACAATTGTTCGGAGAGAAAAGAATCAAGCGTTTAAGGTCAGGACAGAGCAAAAAGAAAGAAAGAAAAAAAAATTGGCAGAGGTCAGGATTGCCTTTTTTTTTCTTTTTTTTTCTTTTTCCTTTCCAGTCCTGATGATTTGACCGAATTTCCTTTATGAAAAAAAAGACCAAGAATACCAAATGACATTTAACCATCTGGTATTCTTGATCTTTTTGTGTTCCTTGTATAACCTTTTTCCCAACTGTTTTCATTTTTGCTCCTACGATGTCTGAATTAACAGGAGAAAGCGGTCTTGGTACTGACCTTCTGCTTGCCATTTATTTGTGGTATTCGCTTATTTAGTGAAGGCACCTGGCATCTGCTGTGATTTTTGTAAGCATATTATATATATATATATATATATATATATATATATATATATATATCATATATATATATATATATATATATATATATATATAATGTATAACTGAATCACGAAAGTTAGGAACGTGATAAATCATAAAATAAAAAAGATATATGCCACGAAGGAAAATAAACGAAGGAGGATCTGCAAGATCTTTCGACGTTAAACGTCCTTTACTGAGCAGAGACTGACATACATACGAGAAAAGACAATACAAGAAGATTCGTATAACTGACAGATAGGGATTATAAAGAGATTAGTACCTAGAATCCGACACACCTGGAAGATAAGAAACCTTCCCAAACAAGCATAAACAATGGGTGCAATTAAAGGTTTAAGACAATCATCTCAGATACAATTTCAAGACAATTAAAGGATTATGGGTGACAGCTATTCGGAACTTGGTAAACAAAACGGAGATCGTAAGGATGAGGTCTCCCACATCCCCCCCCCCTCCGCTCCTCCCCCCCCCCTCCCTCCCCCCTCCCCCCCCCCCCCTCCCCCCACGGCGTAAGGATCCATTTACGAACGCAGTCAATCAATCCCCATCGCGTTGCATAATCCAGTCGGGAGCAGCGAGATTATCTGGCAACAATTTTTCAGGCCTCCTCCTCCCCCCTTCCCCGACTCCCTTATTGGCAGAATAAAACGAATATCTTATAACTCGGTTCGACGTCGCCGTCTTATTTATGGGTCGTT
>NC_087204.1:98504863-98507363 GCF_015104395.2 Macrobrachium nipponense
TTTGTCTTCGGAACGAGCAAACTGGAGTCGTGTTGATATTAGCAATTCCATCATTGCAACGGGCATGTCAACACGGGAGACGTCTTATATGCAAATACCGACACTCGGCGATGGACGGACTCCTCCTCCTCCTCCTGCCTCCTCCTCCTCCTCCTCCTCCTCCTCCTCCTCCTCCTCCTCCTCCTTGCTGGTTAAAGGAAAGAGCTCCGGAAATTTTCAGTAAAGCTTCGGAGTGATTCTTGAGAGAGGTTTCATCATCGTCGTCGACGGCATCATCATGATACTGTCCGTAATTTTTTTTTGTTTTTTTTGTGGGTGGGTGTTAGAAAAAAAAAAACACACACACACACACCGATATGAGAATATACTAGATATGTCTGCGTGTATGTATGTATGTATGTATATTCAGTATATACATTTATTTATATAATAATGTTTGTGTAATAATTTTGATATCCACAATGCGTACTTAAGTTCTCGAAACTGTATGTATGTATATATATATATATATATATATATATATATATATATATATATCTATCTATATATATATATATATATATATATATATATATATATATATATATATATAGATAATATATATATATATATATATATATATATATATATATATATATGACTGGTAAAAGTGTTCTGTAACAACAACAGAATTCCACCTAATAAAAGAGACCCATAAAAACACCAAAATGTAGAGAGAAAAGTACTATATTCAGAGACTGCTGTCTCTCTCTTCAGGTATATGAATGAGAAAAGTTTACAGAAAAGGTGGTATTTATACCAAGAGATTCGTACACAAGTAAGCCCAATTTAGGTCACCACGCTGATAATCTTCCTTTAATCTTCTTAAGCGTTGGTTGAATGAAAACACTGCGTCGTCGACGATGTCCGATGTCCAATTCCTTTTGAAGATGTTTCATTACCTGCTTCTCTTTTATTAAGGCCGATTCCATCATTTGACTCTTGTACCGGCAGTTGCTGCTATAAAAAAAATTACACGTGACATATTTCCAGTTTTTATTCTATGGTTATGTTCATTTATATGATTGAAAATAGGCCGAGTTTCTGTTGTCCCATACCTAACTGACCGTTTGTGTTGTATTAATATCTGGGGAAGTGATTTCACTGTAAAAACCCCCAAATACCGTATGTAAGATTGGTCACAGTCCTGGCATGGGATCTCATATACCCCAGAGTCTTTGGGCGATGTCTTTTGTTGGACGTTAATCAGGGATTTGGCTAAGGTATTTGGGTAGGTAATGCAAAAGGGTTGGATTTCCCAAGGGTGTGATTACTCTCTTAATCGTCTCCAGGTGGGGAATTTTTATTTTATTGTTGGGTGTGTCTCTGGTCTTGTCTTTAGGGGGTCGGTAGAAATTACGTTGCTTTTTGAATTGCTTTCTCAATTATATGGTCAGGATACTTTAAAGATGAAGTTGCTTGCGAATTAGTTCAAATTCTTTTTCAGGAAATCTGGGGAACAAATTCGTAAGGCTCTTAAGAATAGGTTGCTAGCTAGACCTATCTTGATAGTATTGTCATGATAGCTAAAGTAGTGAATATATGAAAGTAGAACGTTGGTTTTCTGTATATGGTAAATTTTGTATTCTGTCGTGTCTCTGATTATTAAAACATCAAGAAAAGAATTTTGTTGTCTGTTTCCCATTCAACTTTAAATTTGATGCTGGGCACTAATGCGTTTAATTTTGAGAGGAATTCATTAAAATTACCCCACTTATTATCCCAAAATGTTAGTATGTCATCCACGTATCTCATCCACAGCATGTTTTGGGTTTTATTGCATTATTACTGTAGTTTCAAAGTATTCCATGTACGAATTGGCTAAAATAGGACTTAAAGGACTACCCATACTACACCCGAATTTTGCTTGTAGAATGATTCCCCGAATGAAAATACGTTATTAGATGCACATAATTCAACTAACTTTATTATTTTGTCAAGTGCCAAAGGGAAATGATCTGAATAGAGGGATAATTTTTTCCCTTAAAAAACTGAAGAACGTCCTGTACTGGTACTTTTGTGAATAGGGAGTCTACGTCAAGGCTTAAAAAGTTTTTATGTTGTGAAGTGGTATATGTGCTTCTCTGAATTTGTGACAAAAGTCTTCCGAATGTTTGATGTGACTGGGAGAAAAAGTGCCTAAAAAAGGAGAAAAAAGGAGGCCAGCTAACCATTTAGAAATTTGTAATTGAAAGCTCCGGCGCATGAACGATGGGTCTGAATGGAAGATTGTCTTTGTGAGTTTTGGGAAGACCATAAAGTAGGGTAATTTAGGATTAATTACTTTAAATTTCTCTAATAGTTCAATACTCTTTTTGTCTTGGCCAATTAATCTTACTTTCCGAAAAAATTCTGTGGGAACGTTCTGGAGGGGATTTTTCGTCAGTTTTTCGTAAGTATTTGTGTCGCTAAGGAGCTGGTTGATTTTGTCGAGGTAGAAGTCTTTGTCCATTATTACAAT
>NC_087204.1:98512363-98522363 GCF_015104395.2 Macrobrachium nipponense
AGACAGACACAGAAATATGACTGCAATCCTTTATAGTAGACAAACAGTACAGACAGACAAATTTTTTATCGTAGAGAGACAGACAGACACAGAAATATGACTGCAATTCCTTTATCGTAGACAGACAGACAGCCAATTTTTTATCTCTCATAGAGAGACAGACAGACAGAGAAATATGACTGCAATTCCTTTATCGTAGACAGACAGACAGAATTTTTTTATTCGTAGAGAGGCAGACAGACAGAGAAATGTGACTGCACTTCCTTTATCGTAGACAGACAGGACAGACAGACAGACAGACAGACAAGGCAGGCAGGGCAGGCAGGCAGGCAGGCAGGCAGGCAGGCAGGCAGGCAGACAGACAGACAGACAGACAGAGGAGACTTAGGATGGGCGAAAAGCGCTGGGCAGTGAGATTTAATCGGGGTTACTCCACTTAAACGGTGGACCGTGAGAAGCTGAGCTCCCGGAGACCCATTAAAGAATGAATGAAGGATAACTTTTAAAGGTTTCTAGAACGGGTAAGTGAATTCTGGCCCGGGGGAGGGAGGGGGGGGGGGGTGAATTCGTTTACGGGGAATTTTTATTTCGTGTGAGTATCTCTTTTTCCCGAAGAATTTATTTATGGGGTTATGGGGGGGAGGGGGGGGGAATTATTTTACGGGGAATTTTATTTCGTGTGGATATCTCTCTTTTCCCGAAGAATTTACTTTTGGGGTTCGGGGGGGGGGGACGGGGGACGGGGGAATTCGTTTACGGGGAATTTTATTTCGTGTGAATAACTCTTTTTCCCGAAGAATTTACTTTTATTTTGGTAAAAGGGGATGTTTTGTGGGGGTGGGGGTGGGGACGATATCATCGCGGGGAATTTTATTTCCGCAAAATGTTTGGAGAGACCGGTTATTTCGTGCACTATTCATGAAAATTTAGCGTTAGCTTTTTCTATTTTATTTTGTTATATTTTTTTATTGTATCGTTAGAATTTAATTGTGAGCAAATTGGTGCGGGGATATACGGTTCTGTTTGAATATATTTGAAATGGTTTATTTAGATTTAATTGCGAAGTGTTGGAATTCGTCGGTGCTAATTTGATGTTTTTTTCTGCTGTTTTATTTTTTTTTTTTTTTAATTACTAGTTACGATTTGGAAGTTGCTGGTGTTTTGTATTGCGAGATTGATTTGAAGCATTTACATTGAAAGAATACGTTGTTAAAATATGTATAAATGGATGTTATTAGGTAAGTCTTTGCCATTGACGTTGTAGGTATTCATGGGTTTAATCTCTCTCTCTCTCTCTCTCTCTCCTCATCTCATCTCTCTCTCTCTTCTCTCTCTCTCTATATATATATATAATATATATATATATATATATATGTTTTATATATTAATTGTATTCCACGTAGGAAAATGAAGAGTTTTTCTCAGAAACTTTCTAACAGTTGTTAAGATAAACTCTTCATTTTCCTATGTGGAATACAATTGAATTAACATATCTTCTTGTCTAGGAAGATTACCATATATATATATAGTATATATATATATTTATATATATATATATATATATATATATATATATATATATATATAATATATATGTATATACATACATTGTGTATGTGTGTGTGTAGGCATATCTATAGGGGCAAGTGTCTCCTGTAATTACGTTCGTTGGCCTCGACCGAACTGTCAAATGTTGATAAACATCTGAACCACTACTCCTCCCTTTGATCTGTAGCTGATACAAGATTCAATGAATATGAGAAAACACGGTAATGCCAAAGCCCTCCGTCGCCATTTAAGTCTTAATTCGAATCAAGTGGCGCGTGTTTATCGGAGTAGGCTCCAGGGTCCTTTCAACATTTACTACGACATCTTCAATATTTCCGGGAAGTGTGGTCCAGCCAGCCGGATGCGGCCGGTACTACCAGGATCCTTCCTGGTTGGTGGTACCTCCTGTGACTCGAGGGAGGGGTGGGGGGGGACAGGGTGCCTCGCTTGATTCTGCCGTGTGCCCGTAACAAAAATTCAATTATGTTTTTTGAAACGAGCACACAGACACAAAAACACCCGAAGAAGAAGAAGAAAAAAAATATATGTTCGTTCAAAAGAATATTAAATTCTTCTTCTCTCTGATGGAAAACAGAGTTCGAGGAACAGCCAGCCTCCAGGCTGTCTGAGCGATCGAGAGTCGCAGGTTACATACCATCTTTTCCTCCTCCTCCTCCTCCTCCTCCTCCGGTCCTCGAAAAATGAACGGAATCAAACAATACTTGAAGGAGGGAGAGATTAGGCATGCCACAGGTGTATCGGGACTCTCTCTCTCTCTCTCTCTCTCTCTCTCTCTCTCTCTCTCTCTCTCTCTCTCTCTCTCTACAAAAGACTGCGTCAGTGGGACAAAAAAATAAACAGAAATGTATGAACAGCACTTATTCCATAAATGGAAAAATGGTAATAGGACCTTTCGCCAAGCCTGTGGCTAAAAAGGTTCCTCCCTCAGTGTTATTTGATAAATATATATTTTTGATATCTTTGTTTCCCATCGTCTTCCACTACCCGAGTAGAAAATGCCACTTTTAAGGTAAGATGATTTTACCTTTATTTAATGTTGCATGGTTTGAAATGATTATGAAACATGTTGAAATATTCTGTGATATTTTCATGCGCATAATAATTAGTGTCTAACAGTGTATTTAGAATATAATTCCGTTCATGCATCTGTTATATTTTGATGTGCATAATAATTAGAAAAATCTGTTATATTTTGATGTGCATAATAATTAGAATAATCCGTTATATTTTGATGTGCATAATTAATTAGAATAATCTGTTATATTTTGATGTGCATAATTAATTAGAATAATCTGTTATATTTTGATGTGCATAATAGGTAGAATAATCTGTTATATTTTTATGTGATTAATAATTAGAATAATCTATTATAATAATTAGAATAATCTGTTTTATTGTGATGTGCATAATAATTAGAATAATCCGTTATATTTTGATGTGCATAATAATTAGAATAATCTGTTCTATTTTGATGTGCATAATAATTAGAATAATCTGTTAAAATTTGATGTGCATAATAATTAGAATTATCTGTTATATTTTTATGTGCATAATGATTAGAATGTAATTCCGTTCATGCATCTGTTTTTGGGAGGTAAAATGTATTTGTATTGCACATTCATTCAAGAACAAGGGTGCTGGAAAGAATCTGAGCATCGCTTCCCTCTCAGAGAAACTGCGGCAATTGAAAATAATAACAGCAGGCCAATCTGGAGAGGAAAAATGACACCTATAAAGAAGAAGGGCAAAAGGGGAAAGAAACCATATAGTGTGAAGTGAGACAGCGAACACACAAAAAAAAAGGTTTTGAATATAAACGTTTTATCTCTTTCTCAATCAGGGTCCTCAGTCGGGATGATTGTGAATGATTCTTTTTTTTTATTTAACTTTTTTTTAGATTGCAACTCCTAGTCTTGACTTTGCTGGGATGCCAAAGGCCTCCTCCAAGATTTCTACGAAATTGTTCATACGAATGACCGAATTAAACTAATTATATACATAGTCAATTTACATATATTGAGACGACTATATGTTTGTTGATTTTGTACATAAATAACATATATTGTATATGTATTGAACTGTAAAATTAACTTTGAAATATATATTTTTTAGATAAAAGAGAGAAAAATATTAAACTAGTTTATGAGAACTTGCGGTATTCAGCATTGCAACTCAACCGTGCATCTTCATGTGGTTTTTCATGAAGTCTTAATTAGCGCAGAAAGTAAATGATATCAGACAAGTATTGGCGGAAATAGAATCAGTGAGTTGAACTCAAATTGTTTATTACTGAGCCATTGAAGTTTTTATTTCTTTGAATGCCTTGTAACATTTTTGTAACGGGATTACAGCAGTGTTATGAATGTGCTTTTGAATATATAACTGCCTTAGCCCTTCAATTCCATAATTCTATTTTTGTAAACACCTCACCTGAAGTTATTGGTTCGACCAAGAATCATTAAAAGAAATGTAAATGACTGATTCTTTCTTAGCTCTTATGGGCCGGCGTTTCGATAAAGTTTTCAAGGGTGATGTTGTGCATGTTCGCCAGTTTCAGCAGCTGTTAAATAAGATCAAATTCGCAGTCTCCCTATTTCCCTCTTATCTCCAGCAAGCGAGAGGAAACGTTTTAGGTGGGTTTCTTGAAAATGAAAACCTTTGTGCCGCTGTTTATTAAATAGTGAAGGATGTACTTCTATTTATGCTTAGCTGTGTATGTGTTATATTCACGTCGTAGTATTTATACATCATTTCATTCTAATGGTTTCGGTATCAGTTTGGACAAGGAGTATCTACTGTATATGAGTATATGCTAATTTTTTATTTCCAATGCTTTAAAAAAAATTTCCTTACTGAATAAGAGATACCTAGTAAAGACGTTCACCTTTTTCTGTATTTTCGAATTTCTCCCACAGCATTTTATATTCATTCCTTGTATCCGAAGCCAATAAAAACATCCTTTGGGCATAGAGAGAGAGAGAGAGAGAGAGAGAGAGAGAGAGAGAGAGAGAGAGAGAGAGAGAGATTGTTAAAACATGAGATTATATAGATTTTTAGTAAATACCTGTGTGTGTGTTTGTGTGAGTGAATACTGGAGAGAGAGAGAGAGAGAGAGAGAGAGAGAGAGAGAGAGACCTTACCTTACCTTACCTTACGTTACCTTACAGACCTTACATCTTGTTCGGGTTGCCCCAGGTCCCTCAGTGTGAGGCACCTCTAATGTCTACCAGAGAGTTGCTAGTACATCTTCCGGTATATTTTGCATCTTCCAATCTTGGATGGTCTGGGATGCAGTTTAGATATTTGTCGAGCTTATTCTTAAACACATCTACGCTCACTCCTGATATATTCCTCAGATGAGCTGGCAACGCATTGAATAGACGCTGCATTATCGATGCTGGTGCGTAGTGGATTAATGTCATGTGTGCTTTCCTTATTTTTCCTGGTATAGTTTTGGGCACTATTAATCTACCTCTGCTTGCTCTTTCTGATATTTTTAGTTCCATGATATTTTCTGCTATTCCTTCTATCTGTTTCCATGCTTGAATTATCATGTAGCGTTCTCTTCTCCTTTCTAGACTATATAATTTTAAGGATTGTAGTCTTTCCCAGAGTTAAATACCATCCTATTTACCTCTGCCCAATCATATACTTTGTTAAGGTCTCTTTGTAGAGCGTTCCTATCTTCATCACAAGTAATTTCTCTACTTATTCTTGTGTCATCTGCGAAACTACTCACTACCGAATCCTTAACATTACTGTCTATGTCTTCAATCATAATAACAAACAGTATTGCAGCTAACACCGTACCTTGCGGCACACCGGATATTACCTTGGCTTCATCCGATTTCTCGTCGTTTGCAATAACTATCTGTTTTCTGTTGTGTAAAAATTCTTTTAACCATCTTCCTACTTTATCCACGATATTGTGTTTTCTAATTTTCTTTGCTAATATATTATGGTCTACTTTGTCAAAAGCTTTTGCAAAGTCTAGATAAACCACATCTGTTTCATTTCCGCTTTTCATATTTTTGAATATGTTCTCACGGTGGACTAACAGTTGGGTTTGTGTACTTTTTTCGGGTACGAAAAAACCATGTTGTCCTTTATTAAACAAATTATTTTTTATTAAATGTTTCATAATATTTTCTTCATTACCCTTTCATACACTTTCATAATATGTGATGTTAGACCAACAGGCCTATAATTAATTGCCTCTAGTCTTGATCCACTTTTGGAAGTAGGGGTAATATATGCTAATTTGTGCTCATCATAAATCTTGCCTGTATCTACACTTTGTCTTAATAATATTGCAAGTGGCTTTGCGATAGAATGAACTACTTTCTTTAAGAAAATAGCAGGCACTCCATCAGGCCCTGCAGCAGCTCCATTTTTAATTTCATTAATAGCCTGCACAATATCAGCTTCATTAATATCTATGTCAGCTAAATATTCACTATTTTTTCCATCCCTTACTTCTAATATCATTATCTTCATTATCTATTCTAGGGGTGAATTCTCTCTTATATCGTTCTGCCAATATGTTGCAATTTTCCTTTTTTCATTCGTTTAATCTCCCTTCAATCTTAGAGGGCCTATTTCTATTCTTCTTTTATTCATCTTCTTCGCATAAGAGTATAAAAGTTTGGGATTTTGCTTGATATTTAATAAGGTTTTTTCTTCCAAGTCCCGTTTTTCATTTTCTTTTGATTGTATAATCTTTTGTTCTGCATTTTCTATCTTACTTTTTAGTTCTATAACTTTCCATGCATTTTTTTCTTTTGCAAGACCTTTTTTCCACTTTCTGATTTTCTGGAACAAGATCCTTCTGTCTCTTGGTATGCATGAATGATGTTTACTTTTCTTCTTCGGTATATATTTATCCACTATTTTCTCTAATATTTTATATAATATCTCCGTATTTACCTTTATGTCATCACTTACGAAAATGTTATCCCAATCTTTGTTTAATTCTTCATTTATTTCTGACCATTTTATATTTTTACTGTAGAAGTTGTATTTTCCATATCCATCCCACTTTTTCATTTCTTGCTTATCTCTGTTTTCACTTGCTTTGGAATGGACTGTTAATTCTATGACATTATGGTCTGAAATACTCGCATTATAAACTATTATTTCTTTAACATAATTCATCTCGTTCACAAATACTAGGTATAAAGTATTTTCCTTTCTTGTTGGCAGGTGATTTATTTGTTGAATGTTGTATTCTAGTAGCATATCTAATAGCTTTTCGAATTGCCTCTTATCTTCTGCACTACTATTACTCTCTTTTTTATATGTATAAGTACATCCACAATCTCCTATTCGTTCTTTCCAGTCTACGAAAGGAAAGTTGAAGTCTCCAGATAGGAGAATAGTCCAGTCCTTGTGATTTCTACATATATCATCCAATTTTTCTATTATTAAGTCAAACTCTTTAGTATTAGGAGGTCTATATATTACTATGTTCATTAATTTTTCAGATTCAAATTCTACCGCTATTAGTTCACATTCTGAGTTACTATATTTCTCATATATTTTTCCTTGTTTTTTGTCTTTCCCATATATTGCGGTTCCCCCTTGATTCCTATTTTTTCTATCTGATCTATAAGTTTGGAACCCTTTTATTTGATCATCATTCCCAGTCTTGGGAATACCAGGTTTCACTTATATTCATTATATCTATTTTCTTTTCAATTTGGGTTAGTTCTTCTAAGTACTCTATTTTTCTTTTTGAGTTACTCGTAACTAAACCCTGCGCATTCATCACTATGATGGTTTGCGTGTTTTTCCTCCTTCATTTAATATTGGTAAAAATAAGATTTTTTCCCATGTCTCTTTCCTGTTCTGGTATGTTGTTCTTTTTTTTCATTTCCAGAAATTCTGACATTAAAAAATCCAACTTTTCCATAATATTTGTTCTTCCTTCATCATAATTATTCATTTTGTGTCTGTATCTGCAATTTTCTCCATATCTGCAATATCCTCTTGCATAATAAAAACAGTTATTATCTCTTGAGTAGAATCTTGGAGCTGATGCATTGAAATTTTTTGCTGGACACCTCTGCATATCGTTGATGGCTTGCTTTTTTCTTTTACCTGATATTCTTCATTCCTCTCTTTATTTGTTTCTTTCTTATTTTGGATTTTATTACTTGATTGGTTATTTATTTGAGAGAGAGAGAGAGAGAAAAGTTTGATACTTACATGACTTGTTTTAAAGAAAAACGTAGCAAAAATGCAGACAAGCTTCACATTCAGGTAGGGACGAAGATGAAAGCTAGCAAACATATAGAAAAAAAAAACTGCTCCCTTAACTTTGCATGACTGCGAGAGATACAAGAAAATCAAAATAAAAAGAAACTGGTGTGTAAAAGCTTTTGGGGAAGACAAAGATTGTTGGAAAAATGAGAGAGAGAGAGAGAGAGAGGAGAGAGACGAGAGAGAGAGAGAGAGAGAGAGAGAGAGAGATAGGGTTGGTGAGGATGACATGGTATTAAAAAAATTACAGAAAAAAAGAGAGAAATAGATTGTTAAAATATGAGAGAGAGAGAGAGAGAGAGAGAGAGAGAGAGAGAGAGAGAGAGAGAGCGTTCAGAATAAGAGAAAGGGAGAGATACTTAGATTGTTAAAAGAGAGATAGTTAAAAATGAGAGAAGAGAGAGAGAGAGAGAGAGAGAGAGAGAGAGAGGACGGCGGCGGCGGCACCTTCCAGTCGAAAGCCATTCCATTTTGGGGTGCCTCCCAAAGTTAACTGTAGATGCTTCCCCACACGCATATAGCTGTCTTGTCCCATTGACTCTTATTTCTTCGCTAGGCTTTACTTCCCGGAATTGGGGGACTTATATATCTTATTTCCCACCCGGTTGTTTTTTATTTGATGTTTTTATCTTTATTTTTTTTAGGAGATGCGGCGAGGGAGGCGTCCCCACCACCCTTGTCACTTTTGAAGTGGAGTGAGGATAAGTGCTAAAATAGGTTATGCTCTCTCTCTCTCTCTCTCTCTCTCTCTCTCTCTCTCTCTCTCTCTCTCTCATATAAAAATGCACGCACACGTCGTTTGAATGTATCTGTATCGTTAAGTTTGAATTATGTCTTATGTTATTTTATTCAAAAAATAAATTTTTTTATTTATATTCTCTCTTAATAAGAATTTTGAATTCTCTATCTGTCTTTTATTCGTCCAGTATATCTGTTGTTCCTCTAATTCTTGTTACTATAGTTCATTCACATCAGCCGTGCATTTGACGTCTAGGCCAGTCCCTTACGACGCTCCTGATTGGCCAATCACTGGGCTGGAGACTCTCAGTCTCTCTTGAGAGTTCACATAGGCAGGATGTATGTTCCACCTCTCCTGAAAGACGTATCCCTCAGGAGAGGTGGAATATACTTCTTGCTTATGTGAACTCTCGAGAGAGACTGAGAGTTTCCAACCCTGTCATTGGCTTATCAACAGCCAATCGTGAGCGTCGTAAGGGACGGGCCTAGACATCACATGCACGGCTGATGTGAATCTACTATAGTCCTTCTTCTTCTTCCCTCCCAGAGTTATTCCTTTCGGAAATGTCGTGATGCCACAAACAGCCTGAACCATTTAAACAGTGACGTATTTTGCTCCCCTCTTCCCTTTCTCTCATTTTTATCACCGTCTGCGATTCGTTTTTCTCCTGTCCCTCACAAAACGAGTAAAAGTGAGAGACGAACATAAAGGGGGAGAAGAAGAGGAGAGAAAGGTTACATTTTACTGAGCGAATTCGTGTTTTTCTTTTTAATAACTAAGATCGTTGTTGGTATCGGAAGGAGAGGACGAAATAAAAAGAAAGAAGATAGAAAGTTAGAGAAAGTGAGAGGTGGACAAAAGTGGAATGTTGCAATGAATAAAAGACAGGTTGTAATATAAAAGAATGGTTTAATCTGTTTTTACAAGAAGCTAAAGACAAAAAATGACAATAGAGTAAATCTTTGTTTCTATTTTCATACATTTATTTGTTGTTGTTTTGTTTTTGAGAGAGATTAGCAAAACAAAGTAAACTGGAATAAAAATGTTAATTGATATTTAAGAAACAAAGCTTTGAATATATATTTTTTTATGTAAATGCAATGCTCGTTCCATTTTGGAGACGTGCAGAAAGCCCAGCATCTATAAAACAGTCCTGGTACCCTTTTCCTTTTCTTTCATTTTATTTGAGACGAGCAAAACAAGGTAAACGGGAATAAAAATGTTAATTGGTGTTTAAGAAGCAATCTGGTCTCGGGGAGAATGGCGACTGTTCCAGGAAGATAATCTGATTTTCGCTTCCCTCTTCTGAGTATATTCGCCTTTTTTTCCCGCGTTGTTCTCTCGTTTGTTTGCATACGATGCACAGGGTTTTTTTTTTTTTTTTTACTTGCTTAGCAAATAGACTGGGTTGATTACGCTATTTTTAGTATC
>NC_087204.1:98532363-98544863 GCF_015104395.2 Macrobrachium nipponense
ATCTCTTTCATTCACCAATAAATCTCTGCTGTCTATAAAACGTCAGCTATCAGTCACAGCAGCGAATTCGTCAGTCGTCATCGCCAGCATATCATGATGATGATGATCGTAGGCATCATCATCATCATCATTTAATTCGGAATTCATTTCGGGCGATGATGGCCGCTGTCCATTATATGGTTCGGGGGTTGTTTTGATTTTTTTTTGGGGGGGCGGGTGGCAGAATATATTCGGATGCAATTGTTGGTCTTATTTTTTTTTTTCCTGGATTGACTGGATGTAATGAGTGTAAATTTACCAACGTTGGCAAATTACATATAAAAAAATTACAGCAAAAAAAAAAAATAATAATTACAGGAAAAATTACAAATTACCACAAGATATTTTAAAAGGGTAGATAAAATAGGTCGATTGAGTAATAAACCAGCAACTGTGAAAATAGATTTCCCTGCGAGTATCGGTGTTGGTTTTTGGCATATACAGATAAGTAACCCCCCAAAAAAACACACACACTCTCTCTCTCTCTCTCTCTCTTTTGTGGTCTAAGACTCGAGCGAAGCCTCCAAGCGACGAAGCTTTTGAAGGCGGGAATAAAAATTCACAACTTTTGGCGCGAACGTCTTATACTTCCCGCGCAGAAATAACAGGTGAAGGACAAAGTTTTTATCTCTTTAGTTGAGTATTTTGTTTTTGTTTTTGTTTTTTAACTTTTTTTTTTCTTTTTTTACAATGCCAGAAATAGACGCCGTCACAAATTTGCATCTACTTATTCCTTAAGTCGTCTTTAAACCTCGGGACTTACGTTGCTAATAAGACGATTACACCGAAGTTTAGGTGGTTTGTGTTGGCATTTTTTCTTTCTTGCAAGGCTTCTCTTTTTTCTTCGATTTTGTGATCTCGTGAAAATCTTGTTCAAGTTTTTAAGTTTTTTCCCATGAAATTTTTTTTATGTTTTTCTTCGCTTATGCGCATCATTAATAAGCACCTCCTTTCTCTCTCTCTCTCTCTCATATATATATATATATATATATATATATATATATATATATATATATATATATATATATATATATATACATATATATATACTATATATTTATATTAAACTATGTACATACATATCTAGTATATGTATATACATATATATATATATATATATATATATATATATATATATATATATAATATATATATATATATATATATATATATATATATATATATATATTCATTTAGAGAGAGAGAGAGACTTTTGATATTTGGTTTATTTTGGTGCGTGCATGCAAATTCAGACAGACGAACAAACAAGACTTTAATGAAATTGAGAAACAGATATTGCTATTTACTTTGTATGTAGAGAGAGAGAGAGAGAGAGAGAGAGAGAGAGAGAGAGAGAGAGAGAGAGAGAGAGAGAGAGAGAGAGGAGGGGGATAGTGAAGTCAAGTATTTATAAAATAACACCACACCAACGATTGTTCAAGCGGTATTGAAATAATCGTTCCCAGGAAGATAATTACCAAATAGGAATGCTTTCAGCACGCGCGAAAATAATGGCATCTCTGGGATTCCCATCTCTCACGCAGGTCGTCAGCGAAGAATAACCCCGAGATTTATTGTACGTTCGGGTATATGACTCTCCGGGACCAGATATCTTGATTGCTTTAGCTGATGAAGCTTAATCAGTCAATTTCACGTCTCCTGGGAAAGGGGGTGAAGAGAGAGAGAGAGAGAGAGAGAGAGAGAGAGAGAGAGAGAGAGAGAGAGAGACTTTGAGGAGTTCATTACTTAATGTTGACATATGGATTATATAATGTAATATTATATATTAATAATATTATATATATATTAATATATATAATATTTATTATTATATATATATAATGTTGTATATATATGGTGTATATATAGATATATATATATAATACTATATAATATAATATACTAGTATGGATATATATGGATGACACACATTTATATACATTATATATATTTATTTATACATGTATAAATAGTTTATATATGGATGCATAACATTTGTATATATATTATATTGATATCTTAGTAGTCTTACCTGGTAGGTATCGATGTAAATGATTTACTGTCTAAATCGAATAATTAGTGCCATCCTAAAATTCACTGTTGAAATTGAAAATAACAATGTCATCCCTTTCCTAGATGTATTAATACATAAAGAATCTTTCCAATGCAAATTCAGTATTTATAGAAAACCCACAAATAATTTATCATATGTACATTTTTATTCTGGCCACCATCTTAATATTAAAATTTCAATTTTTTATTCTATGTTCCTACGCGCTTTGCGTATCACGAGTCCCCACAATATCTGGACCAAGAAATAGAATACATAAAAAAGATAGGAAACGATCTCTGCTAACCACCTCATTTAATTGATTTATGTTATCAAAAAGCTCACAAAAGTTTTATAGTGTTGCTATTAATGAAATAGAAATGACTAAAAATGTACTTAGCTTACCTTATTTTCGTTGATTTGAAACCATAAAATCAATATTTAAATCGTTTAATGTTAATGTAGTGTTCTCTTATAACAATACCATTAAAGATATACTAATTAAGAATAGTCCCGTAACAAATAACAACATCATTTACAAAATTCCTTGTAAGGATTGCCCATCGTTTTACGTTGGTCAGTCAAGTAAAAATTTATGTGTATGTATTAAGCAGCATATGTATTCAGTTAGAACAGCCCAGACTTCAAATGCACTGTTTATCCATTTGAGTGAAAAATCTCATTGTATTAATTGGGGTAATACCTCGTAATTGCTAGATCTAATGATTATGTTTCAAAGAAATTTACTGGAATCGGCAATTATACAAATCACTAATAAAAACAACCTAAATCTTAGTCTGGGAATGTACCATTTGGGCCCATATATTTGTAAGATGTTTATGAAGGACCTTAAAATAAATGAACAACTATTTTATATATATATTTATATTTTCTTTCGTCTTTCATTAATAATAATTTTTTTGGGGAAAATTTGTGTAAAAATTCATGATATTAAATTGTATATGCTCCCGTGTTTTTTCAAAATGTACTGTTTTCTGGGAGAATCACTTGTTTACTGCGTGTATCCTTCAAGGTGTGGCTACCCTCAGGCGGCTCCTCCTTTCTGTAGAGTGAAAAATCGCCCTTATTGCTTGCTAATCTTGTAGTGTCAGTTTGTATATTAAGTTTGTATATTAAGCTTTCTTTTGAATATGTTGTTCTCTGTAAAATCAGTTTGCCTCAGTAAAGGGTCCGAACAGGACCGAAAGTACTTGGCTATCTCGCTTTTTCATTTTTTCCTTCGTGGCATGTATGTATATATATATATATATATATATATATATATATATATATATATATATATATATATATATATAAATAAAGTGTTATGCATCCACATATATGATCATATATATATAATCCATGTCAACATTAAGTGATGAACTCCTCAAACTTTCTTTCTCTCTCTCTCTCTCTCTCTCTCTCTCTCTCTCTCTCTCTCTCTCTCTCTCTCTCTCTCTCTCTTTACTCTAAGGCGTTTTCTAGCTTTTGAGTAAAATAGGAAGATATTGAACACAGTCGTTTTACATTTCTCGTGACTATATATATATCTATTTATATATATATAATATATATATCTATTATATATATACTAATAATCTTATAGATCTATATATATATTATAATATACAATTATTATATATTATATACTTATCCCTATATATATATCATACTATACATATAATTATCATATATATATAATAATATATATATACTAATATATATATATATATATATATATATAATAAGATTATATATATATATATATATATATGGAATTTATGTTGTACATGATCCTATATGATCCATATATCAACATCAAGTGATAAATTCCTCTCTCTCTCTCTCTCTCTCTCTCTCTCTCTCTCCAGGAGACGAGAAATTGACTGTGTGTGTGTATGTATACATAATTAAACGAAGAAACCGGATGTGAGATTTATCATACTGACTGTTACTATTGAGGAGACACGTGAAGACACTCCATTTTTAAGGTGGCTAGTGACATCCTTTCAAACTCCTTCCCGAGGACAGCAATATCCCCATCGACGTGACGGTTTGTTTCCACGTGTGGGGAGGTGGTTGGTGGGGAAACGGTGGGGAAATCAATGGTCCGTCGGCCTGGGGCTTTTGTTTCCTCGAGATTGAGATCCGTAAGTCCCCTATATGAGAAGCCATTCATTAATCTACGATTTTTTTTTCCTTCTTTTCTCCGAGATGACGGAAAGTGAGGTAGAGATTCTTGTGTGTGTGATCTTTATGAAATGTCTAGTTGACAGTGCCTTGTTTCGTCGGTGAGGAAATGTGAATTTGCCTTTGGTTCTTCTTAAATAGAATTTTTTTGTGTTTTTATGGGAATCTATTTTGCCCATAAAAATGCTAATGTTTTGTTTTGTTTTTCTCAAAAATTACCTTTTTTTTCCTTTGGATTTGCTTAAATATAATTTTTTGGTTTTTTTATGGGAATTTATTTTCTCAGTAAAATACTAATATTTTTTTTTTCTCAGACATTTCCTTTTTTTCTTTTGGTTTTTCTAAAATATAACTTTTTTATGGGAATCTATTTTGCGCATAAAAAATGTTAATACTTTTTTTGTTTTTCCTAAGTATTACCTTTAGTTCATTTATTTTTTATGGATCTAGTTTGCTAGCAAGGAAATTTTAATATTACCCTTTATTTTTTGTTTATTTTTTATGTGGCCGTATTTTGCCTATAAGGGAATGTGAATATTCGTTCGTTTTTGTCAAAAGCTACATTTTTTGTTTCATTTTGCGTGGCTCTGTTTTGCCAGTAAAGAAATATTAATATTCGTTCAGTTTTTTCTCAGATATTACCTTTTTCATTTTTATGTGAATATATTTTGCCTATAAGGGAATGTTAGTAATCATTTGCTTTTTATCAGGTGTTGCCTTTTTTCAGTTCTTTATGTCTGTGTAATATATTTTATTTTTTCTGAGATATTAACATTTTTTTTATATGGATTAGTGAACGTATTTTTGAATAAGTTAAATCTTGCTTTTATTTTTATGTCCGTTTTAATTTGCCTCTTCACATTTAGTGCTTTTCACTTAGAACAGTAAACTAGATGTAGAAATAGCTTCATTAAATAGCATCTCAATTTTAAATGCTTTTTACTTTAGAAAACGTAGAAATATCTCCAATAATTTGCATCTCCATTTATAATTTGCTTTTTACTCTAGAAGTGTAGAAAAACACGTTTAAATACCTTTTTATTTGTTCGAATGATTATGTTTTTTTATTTAATTTTCTTGATCTATTTTCCTTGCATTCCTTTTTTTTTTTTTTTTTTTTTTTACAGTGATTGGGGACGGTTCAATACGATTCATAATAAGATCATTATCACTAAATCCGCAATTAACGACATTAGCATATTGAGCAAAGAGCTCAGTCAGATCGATCCGCTTTCCGGGGATTTCCCGAATTAAACGTCACACGCCCCCAAGATTTTGCAGCACCGTCCGAATTCCCTGGCTTAAGGGAATAGTAAAGGAGAAAAAGGGTTTCTATCTATTCGTAATTAGACTGTGTAATTAGAATTGCATTGCTGGGTTCTCTTCTCCGGCTAGATCCGCTGACGCTCCCGGCGCAAAACCGAATAATTGCAACACCTTTTGGGTGAAGAGAGGCAAAACCTCCATTAATTACGTCAAATGTAATTCATTAAATGAAAAGGGTGGGGGGAAAGCTGTCCTTGGCTCAAGCTCTCTGTATTTAATTTCGGGATGCAGCAACCCTCTCCTACCCCCGGCCCCTCCTCTACCTGACCCCCCTTCATACAGAGAGAGAGAGAGAGAGAGAGAGAGAGAGAGAATACCAAGATAGTCAAACAGAGAAAAAGGGATATCAATAAGTACAGTAGTTACATAAATAAGGCGATTTGAGATTTATAAAAAGGAGAAATTAAAAAAAAAATAGTAAGACAAAAAAAATGGAGCTGAAATACAGGTACGTAAACAGGTAGAGAGAGAGAGAGAGAGAGAGAGAGAGAGAGAGAGAGAGAGAGAGCGCAACATGTCCAGCAGAGGCACTGTATAAAAATAAAAGATAGTAAGACGAAAATAAGGGAGCTAGAATACAGGTACGTAAACAGAGAGAGAGAGAGAGAGAGAGAGAGAGAGAGAGAGAGAGAGAGAGAGAGAGAGAGCAGCATGTCCAGCAGAGGCGCTGTATACCTTTAATATCGCTACACTTATTGGCTGTCCGGTACAAAAGACTTTCAGCTCCAAGTGACGACTCTTCCTGTGGACGTCACGGGTTGACATCCTCTGTCTGGCTTCACTTGGGCCAGAAATATAAATGTAAATATAATTTCCAGGTTGCAGTGACCAGAACTGCATATACGCAAGGCATCGTTGTGGTGATATCAAATTTACTTCTCGTACTGTTTTTTGTATTTTTAAAACTGAAGGGGAAAGACCTGTGGTTCATTTGAATCTCTTCATTATTTTATTGTTGCATAACTGATTTTATGTAATTGGTGCGTGTGTATGTTTTTTTTTAGTTGTGTGAATTGGAAGATACACTGGAAAGATATTGTGATATGCAGTTGATTTTGTTTTGCTTCACACATGGTCCTATATTTTTAGCACTGGAATTGCTTACTTTTAATTGATTTTTTTTTTGCTTCACACAAGGTCCTATATCTCTCAACTTTTTTTAGCACTGGAATTGCTTACTTTTACTTGAAATTTATTATTTACTGACTTCTATTGACACAGGTCACATCCACAAAGGGATAGCCATTTTCGAAAAAAATTTTAATACATAAAGTCTTACCCAGTGGTATCTCGATCCCTCATTCTTGTCAGTTATTCTCTAGTAAGTCAGGACTGGTCAATACATTCTCTTGGGCCACTGTTCCTGTTCCTCCTTTGTCTTCAGGTACAGATTTTAAGCGATGTTTGTAAGGTCATCTTATTGAGATGATATAAAAAGTAGTTTTGTCTTTAGAATATCCTCCTCGTAAATGCGTTTATGCTTTCTTTGTGATATAGTAAAACTCATTGATTAAACTATTTTTAATCAGATGTAAATTAGTAGCAATAAATTCTTCCGCTAATCGACGTTGTAAATTTTGTAGGAATTTCTTATCTTTATCATCAAATCTCCATATTCCGCTCTAATAACAGTGAAGTAATAAACCAGATATGTTGATATAGAATGTATTTATGAAATCACAACAGCCAACCGGTCCAGTCCCAGCCAACCGATGGCTCCCCTTTGCTCAGCAGATTGCGCCGGAGTCGTAAAGTGTTAATGAGACAATAGGGAAAAACAAATGAGGCTGAGGTCTCCTAAAGTCTCATCACACTTCGGTTGATAGTTTATGAGAAGGGGGTGGTCCTGTTGAGAGAGGAGAGAGAGAGAGAGAGAGGTGGAATGTAAGTGTTAAGATTCCGATTAAACAGAAGTCATGAGGGCGTGAAAATAATTGTACGAGTTCAAACGCATCTCGGTGATTGCGCGTTCATGTAGTAAGTCTGTAAAAACTCTTTCGTTTATATAAGTCTGTCGATGCGTAGTTGAAGGTATGCGCTTGTGGATCTTCCTTACCTTGCGCAATTGCGCGTTTGCCAAATGCATTTCGGTGGTATTGGCTTTTGTGTATGTATGTGTGTGTGTGTGTGTGTGTGTATGTGGGCGCGTGTGTGGGTGCTATCGATTATCGGATGAGAAGAAAATCGCTCTTGGACTCCTTGGCTGGAAAGTGCTATTGGTTCACCTTGTGACTAATGATTGCGCAATGTGATATTTATTTGTTTCGAAAATAGAATGGCTTTTGTTTTAACGATAGGAAAGAAAAAAAAAAAGTGTGGAATTTTTACTTTTTTATTTTCCTTTTCCTGCTTTGTTAGTGGTCGGATCTTGGTCTGGTTGAAGGGGGAACAATTAAAGATTTCCTTTAGAATACTCTCAGGGTTGTTAAAGTCATTAGTAATCTATATATCTGTCATTATATCCATCTGTTTATCTATAATGGTGGTTCTCATAGCTATTGAAGAGTTCGTAAATCAATCTTCTACAATTTAAAAGGTATAAAGAGGATGTGGTGGAAGATGACAAGTGATGAATTAAAGTAGCAAATGTATATGTGAATGTGGCAGGTACCATTGTCTTGTATTTTCTGTAGTGGTACCTCCAATTACCTATCTATCTATCTATCTATCTATCTATCTATCTATCTATCTATATATATATATATATATATATATATATATCTATATCTATATATATATATATATATATAAACTAAACGAGCATTTATATGTAATGTGTGCGTTTGTGGGTATAAATGTATGTATACATATGTGCGTAATGTGTGGTTGAATTAATTATTTAAAGTCGTATATCTACCTGTCACACAGATCTGCCACCATAATGATTATGTTGTTTTTTCTTTCCCTCTCCCCTATTCACCTTTTCTGTTTCTTTTCCCTCATTCTCTTTCCCATTTGCGTTTTTCTTTCACTTCCCCCGTGTTCTCAGTGGCGTAGTCGGTATGGTGCTGGCGTGCCACCTCGGTGGCCGCGAGTTCGATTCTTGGGCATTGCATTGAGGAGCGAGAGATGTGTATTTCTGGTGATAGAAGTTCACTCCCGACGTGGTTCGGAAGTCACGTAAAGCCGTTGGTCCTGTTGCTGATAAACACTGGTTCCATGCAACGTAAAAACACTGTACAAACAAACAAACAAACAAACTTCCCCCGTGTTTCCGCGCGTTCTCTTCGCCTCTTTCTCCTTGTTTTCTTGCCCTATTTTTTGTCTTCATCCCTCTTCATCTACGCGTCCTTCACTTGTCGTCGTCTGATGGGAAACAAAAGACGTCGATGAGGATGAGATGTATTGAGATGTAATCGTCACCTTATGTTGGATACATTCCTCTCTCTCTCTCTCTCTCTCTCTCTCTCTCTCTATAAGTTCCTCTGCGACAGATTGCTGACTTGCATGGTGATGAAGAGGTATTTCTTTTCCTTCTTCGGAGACTGATGCCCTGCAGTGTTTGTATTAGAAGAATTGTTTTTTTGGGCTTCGAACGTCTCTCTCTCTCTCTCTCTCTCTCTCTCTCTCTCTCTCTCTCTCTCTCTCTCTCAGCTGTTCGGATTTAAGAAAGAAATTTTTTTCCCGTGTGCCAGAATAATAATAGAAGGTATTGTGGGTCGATTTTTTTTCTTTTCATTTTTTTTTTTGTCGGACGGAAAGCTCCGTTGTTTTTCATTTTGTACAGAAAGATTCATTTGATTTTGTTGCACTCTTCGTTTAAATGTTGGGCCTCCCTCTCATATAATGGAAATGAGACGATTGGGAAAAGGTTATAGATTATTTTTTCAGGCCTGCTAAATTTAAGCGCAGGCCCAACAATTGATGTTCCAGGTATGAAGACTAACTGTCTGAGTGTTTTTATATATTTTATTATTTATGTAAAGATAGAACGTTGTATGCTACTTCTGCATGTTCGATTATATTGTTCTAAGTTTCAGCCTTCATTATATTAGAAAAACCTGTAATCGTTGGAGTCCCACTATCAAAGGTCAACTTTGTAGACATGTCTTTGTTATTCTTCGCTTCTAAGATATAAAGTTCTCCTCTAGGGATACCTTTTCTCATTAAGATACAAGTGTTCCCATTCCGTTATAAATGAAGGCAGTAAAGGGAAATGTCGAGACAGCTTCCCCCGACCAGTAGGTCACTACGTATACCTTCCGGAAACTCGAATCAAGGTACTGTCATTTCGCTACCTTACGTCAAGTCCGGTGTTGAAAGACTGTCCTCAGGTGTGACTGGACCTCAGCAAGTTCTATCGTGGACTGTCGTTGTTACACACAAAAATAGTAAATATTTGGATATACATGAAGTGTCAAGAGAAAGGGACTTCTCATGGCTCGGGTGCAAAGTCATTGAAGAACGGTACTGGCCTTTTTTTCCTTATCGTCTTTGCATACTGATATGCGCAATGCTTTAAGCATCAAAACTTCAGTTTATGAATAATTCATAGCATATCAGTATTTTTCTAACTCAAATTTCCCATATAAAATGATGTTATAAAGTGCAATAGAGTGCACCATTAATTCTCTCTTTTCATGTTACCGTATTGAGGTTTATTTCATGAATTTGCTGCATGATACTAAATGTTCAACCATTTCTCTTTGGTCCATTCTATGCTTAAAACGTAAAGGCTAAATACTGCAGTCTTAAAACTATGCAGCGTTATCGGTATATATATATATATATATATATATATATCATATATATATATATATATATATATATCTATATCTATATCTATCTATATATATATATATATAAATTACTATATATATATATATATATATATATAGATATATGTAATTACGAAATGTGTGATTCCTGAAAAGATTAACATTTGCGTTCCTGAAATTCCTTTCATTTAGTTACCACAATCGCCAATTAATACATTTTACGAAACCATTGATACCTGTAAGAATTATTTCTGCCAGTGTTAAGCAATTTACGGTTTGCACCTCTTTCGTAGAGATCTTTTGGTTGCTATTATCTTGAAGGAGTGCTGAATGAAGGCCTGTGACGTTGAAGGATTTGAAAATAGTTTTCATGAACTTAAGATACATTATTTTATTTGATGTTGAAATTTTAAATTAGATGCTGCGATGTTGAGGAACTTTTGAATATGCTTTGTAATCTTGAAGGAACTTTGATGTACTGGATGTGTTCTTTGAAGTCTATTCATTTCTTATAATATTCAATGGAATGATAATCCTTGCCATCTGTCAAGAAACTCTACTTTATCCATGTGATTTGTGAATTTCAGTCTTTGACTGCACTACTCCGGTCTATATAGATTCAAAATATTCCGAAAAGCTAATATAGTATACTAAAGCTAAATGTAATTTTTTTTTTTCTTGTTTGTCATTGCGTGCAAGTTTGTGTAGTTTGTGTATGGGTTTATGTGTTCGTATGCATGTTTGTATGTGAGAGGGAGATATATTTTGTTTCATGTCTTTGTATGCATGTTTGTGTGTATGTGAGTATGTGTGAGAGAGAGAGAGAGAGATTCTGTTTCATGTCTTTGTATGCACGTTTGTGTGTGTGTGTGTGAGAGAGAGAGAGAGAGAGAGAGAGAGAGAGAGAGAGAGAGAGAGAGAGAGAGAGAGGGGCTTTTTGTTTCATGTCTTTACATGCACGTGTGTGTCTGACACACACACACAGAAATTTGTTTGTTCATACCTATGTATGCACGTGTGTGTGTGTGAGAGAGAGAGGGAGCGAGAGAGAGATTGAGATTTTGTCAAAAGATCCCCACCCCCACCCCAAGTGAAGGACAGCGAAGGACGCCGATGGAAGGAGACTATCAGGTGGAGGCATCAAGAGTCCTTCAGCGCCACGATCAAGATACCTGTCGATATCGGCCCCTTGTCTTGACACCTGGAGAGGCCGAATATGGAGATTGAGAAGAGCAGGAGGGTTGGGCGCAAGAGGAGGAGGTGGGGGTTGAGGAAGGGATGGAGGAGGAAGGGGAGAGGGTTGAAAAGAAGAGGAGAGAGAGAGAGAGAGAGAGAGAGAGAGAGAGAGAGAGAGAGAGAGAGAGAGGTGGAGGACTTGAAAGGAACGAGGTCGTGGACAAGAAGTAGAAGACGAAGGTGAGGAAGAGGAAGAAATAAAAGTTAGGTCCTTTTAAATTTGCGGATAAAATGTTTGTAACATAATGCTTGGCTTGTGAATACTAATTTATCATTGTAATCGATGTATATACTATATGTATTGAAATATATACAAATGTATATATGTATATTTTAGCAACAAATTTTGTAATCATTTTATATACATCAAATTTTGTAATCATTGTATATACATTATTTATGTATATATTAATATATAGAAACGTATGTATATTTTAGCAAAATGTTTGCCACAGCCAAATGAAGTAACATTCGTCCAAGAAGTATTATTGATATTAATACTATGATACCATTGTAAAGCAGCATTAGTCTTTGCTCTGTTTTTTATTTATTGTTTATCTTTTTTTAACAACACTGCTTTTTTATGTATGTCTACGTTTATATCTTCCGTGATGTATTGTAGTTTGTAATTTTTTATTATTTTCTACATTGCGTTCCTCCTCCTACACATATGAGCGTAGTTATACTCTGTGGAAGTTGGCTTTGCAAGTATATAACCTTTGAAGTTTGCTCTGCGTGAATGGTCATATATTTTGTATTAAGATTGTGTATACACGCATATATATATATATATATATATATATATATATATATATATATATACTATATATATATATATATATATATGAATAATTATTACATCACCGTGATTCATATAAGTTATTCGAGCTTCAAATGTCCTTTTATATTTGAATCGCTCTACCTCGAAATTGATATATTTT
>NC_087204.1:98547363-98554863 GCF_015104395.2 Macrobrachium nipponense
TGAGGAGGTGGAGGAGGAATGGGAATGGGAAGGAGAAGACGCCAGGTAATAGACGCGGTCGAGAAGGTAATTGGGAGTCAGGTGTGGAAGCAGAAGAACGGAGGTAAGAGGAGAGAGAGAGAGAGAGAGAGAGAGAGAGCAATAACGGATGCAGATTCGAATGGGGGATGCGGGGTAATAGGCACGGCGGAGAAGGTAATTGGGAGTCCTTAAGGAAGCAGTTCCAGGAGCAGCAGGAAGAAGAAGAAGGCGTCATGGGGGAAAGGGAATGTTGGAAGGAAGGGGGAGCTGGATAAAAAGGGAGATGGGAGATGGCAGGCGAAAGAGACAGAGAAAAAGCAATTGAGAATCGTGTATGGGAAAGGAAAGAAGGAAAGTATGAATGAAATAGAGCTAATAGTAGATGATAATTAAAAAAATAGTCATGGAGAGAGAGAGAAAGTGAAAAAAGATAGTATAAATAAACAGTATGGATACCAAGAGAAAGTGAAAAAAAGGAGATTATGAAAAAAATAGATATGGAGACCAAGAGAAAATGAAAAGAGAGAATGAAACAATAGGTATGGAGACCAAGAGAAAGTGAAAAAAAGGTAGCATAAAAAAGTATGAAGACCAAGAGAAAGTGAAAAAAGATAGAATTAAAAAGTTATGGAGACCAAGAGAAAGAGAAAAAGAAGAGAGAATGAAAAAAGGCATGGAAACCAGGGAAAGTGAAAAAAGAGAGAATGAAAAAAAGGTATGGGGACCAAGAGAAAGTGAAAAAAAGATAGTATAGATAAAATTATGGATACTAAGAGAAAGTGGAAAAAAGAGATAATGAAAAAAAAAGGTATGGAGACCAAGAGAAAGTGAATAAAGGATATAATGAAAAAAATATGTATGGAGACCAAGAGAAAATAAAAAAGAGAGAATGAAAAAAATAGATATGGAGACCAAGAGAAAGTGAAAAAAGAGAGGATAAAAAAATGGTATGGAGTCCAAGAGAAAGTGAACGAAAAGAAATGAGAGAGCTACGAACTAAAGAGAGAGAGGAGGTATACATGAGAGAGAAATGAAGGAAAAAATATATGATGAAAGTGCGAAGGGAAGTGAAGGAATGAGACGATCGAGATAAGTCAAGGGTGAAGAAAAAGAAAGGGTGTAGAGGGAAGTGTAGTAAGAAAAGTAATGCGACTGCAGAATCGGGGTAATGACGGCAACGTCAAGATAGTGGCAAGAAAGGCAGACTGCACAAGGGGAGATAAAATATCGCAAGAGAAAGGAGGTAGAGAGACTAAAGGAAATAAGGAGAGAGAGAGAGAGTGTGTTATAAAAGTCATAGGGGTGTAATGAAGCCGAGAAAAGAGCGGATTAGGGGAATAAAAAGATGCTGATGAAAGATAAAGAGGAGTGAGAACAGGTGCGTGCAAGAGAATGCAAGGAAGGCGCCGGTGAGAGAGGGGAGAGAGAGAGAGAGATAGAAGGCATTAGAGAGGAAAGGTACGATTAAGGTTAATTAATGATAAGAAGAGAAGTGGGAAAAATACTCGGTTTTATATGTAACAATTGCATGATTCGTGCACTACTGTTGCTTATTATGCCATCACGGTCTCTTGGTCCCAGAGCAGCTCTTGAATACCACATTCTTGAATTAAAGTAAATCATCAGGTGGATATGTAAAAGAATATTTAGATTTATTGATCTAATCGGATAAAACTGCGTCATAAGATCGTAGTAAATTCCAAAATAAAAAGTAAAAAATTAGAAAATCAAGGACTGGCTGCTACGTACACACAGTCAGAACACAGCACCTTTAAGAGATTGAAGCTTGACTTGTACACACTCGACTAGATAATCTTTTAGGCCTGGGAATCATTCATTGGAAAATGAATTAGGTCTGGAAAACGAGAATTATGTTGAAGAGTTTGAGCGTGAATGCTCTCAACCCAAGACAGGTCTGCATAGTAGGTTATGGAACGCCAAGTGATGAATTGCGCTTGTTTAAGAGGCTCTGGAAGTTATGAGGCGAGTTGGTATTTGGGTATACTTTGGGAGCTTAGCATCTCTCTCCTTCCAATTACGTCTTGCTTAACAGATGTGAGAAGCGCCTCAGTGGCGTGGTCGGTATGGTGTTGGCGTGCGACCTCGGTGGCACGCCAGTTCGATTCTCGGGCCTTCCATTGAGGAGTGAGAGATGTGTATTTCTGGTGATAGAAGTTCACTCTCGACGTGGTTCGGAAGTCACGTAAAGCTGTTGGTCTTGTTGCTGAATAATCACTCACTGTTCCATGCAACGTAAAAACACCATACAAAAACACAATCACCCACAAACAGATGTGAGTATCGCTGCTCTTTCTTGGGTGTGTGTCGCAGTGTTCAAAAGGGTACGTTCTGAAAAATGTCTTCTTTACTTTTCTGTATTCTTAGCAGCTAACTGTTAATTATTACGTGTAATGAAATGCATACATTTAGTTTTACCGTGTTTGCTTTTTACTGAGTTTCTTTCTTTAATTGTCTTTATTCTTAGCAACTAATTGCTATTAATTATTTATCATTAATCGTTTACATTCGATTTTAGCCTGCGAAAAATAATAATAATGATAATATCAACGGGGGAAAACATTTACGATAACTTAAGTACTACACAACGGGATTTTTAGGTAAGGAAGGTACAGCAACAGCTATAATAATAATAATAATAATAATAATAATAATAATAATAATAATAAGAATATTTTTGGTTAGAAGAACCCTCTTATTTAGGCAAATACTGGTTAAAAAAGACAATGGCCAGAAGTTTAAGCGATGTTGATTTTTATATATTGGTTTTTTCTATTGTTTTTCCTTACAATTCGCCTTTCTCAGGCTCAGCGATGTTTTCGAGTAACTGACCAATATTTCATTAGGTGGGAATTTTCAAAAAATCATAAATGCTGAAGGTTAATCTTTTATTGGAACAGGTATATCAGGTCCAGGTCAAGCAGGGGTCGGGTAGTCAGTGCTGGTATTATTCCGTAGGCGGGTAGTTCAGTTCGGTGGGCAGGGTTCGTTTCGGTCATTTAGGGGACTGGGTATTGGTTGACTGGTACAGAGGATAAGCTGGTATTACGTAACGTTTCGAACCTTTCTCGCAGGTATCCTCGGACGACGACGTCGTTTGAAGAGACTGTAGCAAGGAAGGTCTGTGGGGCGGTTATTTATAGCCGGGTTCGGACCTAGAGTTCGCATTACTCATTGGTCGGGCGGTCTTGGACGAACGTCGGTGGATCTCCGTTGGCGTTTTTTGAGTTTAGCTGACATTGTTTGTCCAGCACGGGCTCCTTGCTCACAAAGAGCAAGCCCGTTAATAAGGGATCTCGCCGCGAAGGTCTCGGGGATTCTCTCGTGCGAGCGGGCCACAGTAGTTAATTGATCTATTATAAAACGAAGAAGACGAGCAGCCTGGTGATGGAAAGGAAAACCAAACCCTTCGGCGCACCCTGCAGGATTACCCCCATTGGAAGAAGACGAGCTTGGGGTCTACCGTTACAACATGCCCCGTCCGGGAGGAGGCCTCGGCAATAAAACGTCCGGTATGACCTCCATGCGTTTGCTCCAAGCGAATCTCCTGCCACGGCACAAGAAGGAGCAATCTTCAACAAAACCACGCCAGGACTGATCATAACAAACGGATGGATAAAGAGAAAATTGATTTGATATTTACCTAATAAATCGACAAAATTTAATAAGACCAGACAACGGATTCCCCGACGTCTGCGCCTACTTAGAAAGCCCTTCATATAGGCACAGGAGGAAACCAAAATCTTAACAATCACCAAGACCCAAGAAAAACGTTTCTCCTTCCCACCGACCACCGCCCGGTAGAGCCAGCGCATCGACCCCCCGACAATAACCAGATGATCAGGAGCCCCCACGGGATGGACAGGATTATGTACGGACGGAATTCCTGTGTTCATGCCCCAGGGCACCACAATACTGTCGGCGCTCGCACGAGAGAAATCACCCCGAGACATTCGAGGCGAGATCCACGACTTCGTCCAAGACCGGCACCCGGACCAAATGAGAATGCAAGTCTTAGGTCCGAAACCGCTAGAAATACCGGCACCCCACAGAACTTCCTGCTACAGTCTTCTTCAAACGGAACTCGTTCCGAGGATGAGACCTTGCGAAAGAAGGAAGGCGAAAAACGTTACGTAATAACCAGATATTAAACCAGCTATACCAGCACCAATAACCAGCCCTTAAACCGAAGAACGAAACCCCAGGCACCGAAACTGAACTACGCCTACGGAAAGAATAATACCAGCACTGACGACGACCCCTGCATTGACCTGGACCTGATATTCCTGTTCCTAATAAACAAAAGATTCACCTTCAGCATTTATGATTTTTGAAAATTCCCAATATGAATAAATTGGTCAGTTACTCAGAAAACTCCGCTTGAGCCTGAGAAGCGAATTGTAAGGAAAATAGAAAAAACAAGATATAAAATCACAACTCGCTAATCTGCCATCTTTTTAACAAAATTAATAATAATAATAAATAAAAATAAAGATTCCATTACGCTGGAAAATATGAATAATAATGATAATAATAGTTATAATAATAATAAAAAAACATTAAGTATTAAGCATATCAAATACCCCTGTTGAACCCAAAAGTAAGGCAAGTCCCCCCCCTCCACCACCAGCATCCAACAAAAGATTATAGGGACAGGGAGAGGAGAGCTCAACGTTAGAACGACTTTAATTCACTGTCATTCTGCTTAGGCTTTATTAAAGGGCTCTCGAAGTTACACGTCTCAGAACATTGACAAATGAAGCCCTTCGTCGGAATGACAGCGGCCCTTAGTTTCTCCCGTTGGCTTTGGAGGGGGTGGGGGGTTAGCGGCGGAGTCAGTAATTAGGCTTTTCTTTTTTTTGGCCGTTTTTACCTGCTTTTTCTTATTCTATTTTTTTAATTGAAAATCTTGAAATGGCAAAAATAACATCTTTCAAGTGAAGACTTATGAACAAAGTAAACAGGAGACAAAAAACTTGGCAGAGAGAGAGAGAGAGAGAGAGAGTCAGTAATTAGGCTTTTAATTATCATTTACTCTTTTCTCTCCTTGTTTTTTTAATTGTAAATCTTGAAATGGAAATAAATCTTCAAGTGAAGACTCTTATGAACAGTAAACAGACAAACTCTGCAGAGAGAGAGAGAGAGTGTGTCCAGTAATGAGGCTTTTAAATTACATTTACCCTTCTTTTTTTCTTTATCGTAAAATCGTAAACAAAAAATTAAAAAATCCCTAAGTTAAAACTCTTACGAACAGTAAACAAACACAAACTGGAGAGAGAGAGAGAGAGAGAGAGACTTTATAAGAAAAAGTGATAGATAAATAAATCAAATAAATATGTGGGGAACAGAGAATAAGACGAAGTCACGTATGATTTAACCTCTTGCAAAGCAATATGACTTGTGTATAGGTTTTTGTGGTAATATATATTTCGTTGGTAAACGAATGTTTCTAGTTTATATTTCGAGGGGGTTGATAGAATAAGCTACGGAAATAAATGTATGTCTTATGTTAAATAAGCTTCGGAAATAAACGAATGCCTTATTTTAATAAGGTACGGAAATAAACATATGTCTAAGGTTAAATAAGCTACAGAAATAGACTGTCTCATGTTAATAAGCTGCGGAAATAAACGTATATCTAACGCTAAATAGGCATAGGAAATAAACATATCCAATGTTAAATAATCTTCGAAAATAAAAATTTTCAGTGTTAAATAAGCTTTGGAAATAAACATATATCTAATGTTAAAAAACTTCGGAATAAAAAAATAAAGTGTATCTCATGTTAATAATTAAAAATTTCGGAAAGTAAAAGTTGAATAATCTATTGTTTGAGTTAAAACTTTGGAAATAAAACGTTATAATCTAATGTTGAATAATATTCGGAAGTAAACGTATATCTCCTGTTGATTAAACTTTGGAAATGAACGCATATCTAATGTTGAATTATATTCTGAAGTAAACGTATATCTACTGTTGAATAAACTTCGGAAATAAACGTATATCTAACGTTAAATAAGCGTCGGAAATAAACGTTTGGAATCCGTTAATAAAGTCAATTAGAATAATTTTATCTGCAGTCGAATTGAATGGAAACGCTCACTCTCTCTCAATTAGTGTTTGCGCGGGTATTTATTTAGCCGAATTCCACTTCTCTTTGTGGCAATTAAAAGTGTTTAGCTTTCTCATTTTACTAGAGTGCTTAAGGGTTTTTTTCTTTTTTTTTTTTTTTTTTATTCGGGTGGTTTAATGACTTTTTGTCGGTTGTTAGCCAACTAGTTTTTATTTTATTTTTATTTTGGTCCATGGGTAGTAAGAAACTTATATTTTTAGAACCTTTGCGTTATTTTCCCAAAGATAATAGATGTAGCTTTGTTCTTGTCCATCTGTTTGTCATAGTTTTATATATGGTTTTATTTTTATGTAGTTGGTTTTTTGTTTGTTAATTTAGATGGAAAATTGTCCATTCTATTTTGTAATTTTAAACTACACTACTTTTTTTCTTTTGCATTGAATTTCGTGATATGTCGTTGCTACTCTGGGTCCCACCTTTTTATTTGTTTTTTAAATTCTTTCTGTATCTGCCGGTCTTGTGTATGCACTGCTGCTTTTAAAATAATGTGGTAACCAAGCTTATATTTCATTTTTTTTCTAATAACACCTGTATGTATGTGTGGCCAATTCTTTTTTAATAGTTTTGAGGAAATAGAATTATTTTAGTTTGTTGTTTTTTCTGTGTGTGTGCTCTAGTTGTTAGTAAAGGATTATCAGATTTATTTCAAGATTCTCTATCTAACAAAAGTTTGAAATGTCGGAAGGTTATTTTTTTGTTCTAGGTTTACCATCCAGGGTGCATCTAGCAATTACTGACTTGTCTGTTCGTCTGTTTGTCTGTCTGACTGACTGTCTAGTTCTGTATAAACCTGTCCGTTTGGTAAGGATAGTCCTTGCTATGTAGAAGGTATCTTCTGTAAATCTATATGGTATTTATCTAACTTTCTTCATAGAATACTAGAGTTCTCCTACCCTTTTATATATATAATATATATATATATATATATATATATATTATATAATATATATATATATATATATATATATATATATATATATATAGATATATCTATATAGATATATATATAGATATATATATATATATATATATATGGTGTGTGTGTGTGTGTGTGTGTGTGTGTGTGTGTGTGTGTGTGTGTACTGCGAGGAGTAGCAGTTATCAATGTCAACATTAATAATAATAATAATAATAATAATAATAATAATAATAATAATAATGATGATGATAAACCTTTGTACTCCAATTTTCCTTCTACACTGAACGCCAAAAAATAAAAATAAAATATAGGAAAAAGTGAGATGGGGACTTTACTCGCCGGCTAAAAGCTACTTTCTAAAAAGTCCTTTCTAATCAGAGGATGAAAAGAATAAAAAAAAAGAAAAAAG
>NC_087204.1:98558491-98560991 GCF_015104395.2 Macrobrachium nipponense
TAATGTTATTCTAGAAACATAAATTGGGGGTTATTTGTTTAGACTAATGCAGTTCCCGTTTTTTATGAATGCCGTTGGAATTTATTTTGATTGTGTTTTTTTTTCGAAATGCACTGCATATAAACAACTACCGATTGCAGCGGGTTGCAAAGTGCAAGGGATTTTCCCATAGTTTGTATGGGTGTGTTTTTCTTATTTACATGCATTATTAAAATAAATTTAATAATTTTGTTTTATTCCATTTTTGTTTGTTATCCAATAGGTGTATTGGCATTCTGTTTGTTATCAATTTGATATAACTTTTTTATTTTTCTTGAATTATATACATTCACTTGAATGTGTATTCATTGTTTACATGTTATCAAGTAGGCTTATTTATTTTCTGTTTGTTATCAATTAGCTATATTAATTTTTTTATTTATCTTTACTTGCATATATTAATTTTTTATATGTATTTATTTATTGTTTCTTGTTAATTCAAATGTATTCCATTTTACTGATTAAGTTTATTCCTTTTCTGGCTGTTCTGTCCTGCGAAATCTCTCCTTTTGAACTTCTAGACAGTACTGTAGTAGATTCACATCAACCGTGCATTTGATGAATAGGCCAGTCCCTTACGACGCTCCTGATTGGCTGTTGATAAGCCAATGACAGGGCTGGAAACTCTCAGTCTCTCTCGAGAGTTCACATGGGTAGGATCTATGTTCCACCTCTCCTGAGGGATACGTCTTTCAGGAGAGGTGGAGCATACATCCTGCCTATGTGAACTCGAGAGAGACTGAGAGTTTCCAGCTCTGTGACTGGCTTATTAACAGCCAATCAGGAGCGTCGTAAGGGACTGGCCTATTCATCAAATGCACGGCTGATGTGAATCTACTAAAGTAACCCCTTTCATAAAATTCAAGGTGTGTCCATGTCCGTATTTTGATTTAAATGTCTAACAACGATAGCATACTTTTGATAAAGTCCTCTACGCTTCGTAGTACACGATTGTGTTCTCATTTTCAGTAGTAACCTGTATATAATACAGTGCGGGATCCAACCTCCAGCTTACTCGATGCACGTGCTAAAGTCTACTGTCAAATAGGGTGCTATTTCACCAACGAAAATTAAAATACGCTATATTTTATTAGAAATAATTGTTCTGTACTGTTTAACATACACATTAATTATTTATGCTTGTTGTTGTTGTTGTTGTTTTTGCTGTTGTTGTTCCTTGTTGGGGGTCAGGAAAGCCATATGGAAAAGCCTAAAAAGATCTGAAAAAGGTATTTTTCTTAAACATTCTATGCTTAAATTCCTGCATCTTTAACTCAACTCAACGCGAAACACCTTTTACAGACCTCTTTTGGCTTTTTCGTTGGGCTTTTCCTCCAGCTCCCCCCCCCTCCCCCCACAACAAGAAGAATAACAACAACAAGAACAAGAACAACAACACCAAAGGAGTTTGTAAGCGCCTCAGTGGCGTGGTCGGTATGGTTTGGTGTGCCACCTCGGTGGCCGCGAGTTTGACTCTCGGGTATTCCACTGAGGAGCGAGAGATGTGTATTTCTGGTGATAGAAGTTCACTCTTGACGTGGTTCGGAAGTCACGTAACGCCGTTGGTCCCGTTGCTGAATAAACACTGGTTCCATGCAACGTATAAACATCATACAAACAAACAAACAAAGCCAAAGGAGTTTGTAGGCTTGCTCCCCGAGTAAGCGAAAATGCAGCGTGTCCATATTTTAATTCATGTGTGTGTGTAACAACAATAGTCTTTTAATTTAATCTACATTTAATTTGCCTTTGCCCAATCCGCGGCTGGTCCATCTCACCACTGACTATAGTTATTTTAAGTATGCAGCGTGAAAGGTTACTACTACACCAGCAAAGGTAAGAATAGCTTTACTTGAATTTATACATTTGTTGTGCTGGAACTTACTGCGTGTTATCTCACCGGTGTATTCTGTTATGGCCATTTTATTCATCATTTTATTTTTGTCACTCTCTCCCGTCTTTATTCTTCTACCCTTTCCCCCTCTCTCTCTCTCTCTCTCCCTATCATACACTTTTCATGTAGTTTTCCGGTTGGCAATGGTGATTTTATTCATCAGTTTACTTTAGGCGTTCTCTCTCTCTCTCTCTCTCTCTCTCTCTCTCTCTCTCTCTCTCTCTCTCTCCATTTGACCGCAAGACCCTGTAAGTAGATTTCTGGTTGGTCATCAGACGAAAAAAAAAAAAAAAAAAAAAATCTGTGCTGTGTTTCTTCCACAAATTACTCGTGTTTTGGTGTGTGCGCGCGCGTGTTATTTTTATTTTTTTTTTTTTTTTTTTTTTTTTTTAAACTAGAGTAGGTCCGTTGTAATTTTCTTTGCAGAGTCTGCCAAAAAGAGCCCCAGATGTTGTGGCGGCGTTGTTCATCGAAGGCCATTATCCATCTTGCAACTATCCTTAACAGCCGAAACTTTCGGGTCCCCCTCTCTGGCCATAACGCGGAAAGTATGACCCTAATTATGTT